>NW_019416509.1:221032-260564 GCF_000390285.2 Anoplophora glabripennis
ACATACGTATAAATTTTCTCAGATTTTTTAGACCATATTTCTCGATTTGACCTCCAAATGACCTTGATACGACCTTTAGATGTCTTTGAATGGTAAAAATAGCCGCGGCTTTGAACTCGGCTACCCAAAAACATACGTATGAATTTTTTCAGATTTTTTTAGACCATTTTTGGCCATTTGACCTTCAAATGACCTTGAACCTGACGTGATGGAGCTTAGCCAACCTCGGATTCGGAATCAGCGATCCAAAAAACCTATAAGTACCTTGGTCTGGTCCGGTGATTATTCTTAGATCAAATGTTGACCTGTGTTATTAATTATTATATATTTACAGACGTTTCTTCGTAGATATGGTTAGAAATTTGGTAATCTTTAATTAGACAAAAAACATTTACGGTAAATTTATTTTTAAAGTTTCTTTCCCGGATAACATGAGGATTTTCAGATGACCACAGATGAGTATTATGTCTATTAAAAATACCTTCTCTGGTAAATTTTGAATCGTCTGTCCATATAATATGTTGCAAAAATTGTGGATCTTCTTGGTATCGCACTAAAATCGTTTCACAAAGTTGTACACGTTGCACGGCATCACCCGGATGAAGAGCAGAAAGTAGCTTAAATTTGTATGGATGCATATCATTAGTTCATAGCATCTTGTGAATGGACGCTCATGAAATGTCTAAATCATACTCTGCGGCACGAGTTGAGGATTCTGGATGAACAATAAAATAGGCTAGCACATTTATTACATTATCTTCATTTGAAGTTATTGGTTTTGGTAAAATTCTTTTTGCACAAATTCGACCATGCTCTAGTTGATTTGCTAAAATTCTTCTCAACTTTTTTCTGCTCATTGGTGGCAAATTTGGATATGTCTCATTAAAAACTGTCATGTTCTGCTTATAATCCCATTGCAACGTCCGTGAATGAATAATAAATTTAAAATATCAGCATTTGAATATATATTGTTTTCCATTTCTTAAGACACTAAATTAAACTGTCACTGTCACATCGAATTATACGACGTAATTTGCTACATCCAGATCATTTTTAAAAAGTTTAAGAACTATTACCGCGAGACCTCGAGCCAAGGATGATTTTTTGTAATTTTATCCTAGATCAGAACATTGGTTTCCACAGGATCTGGCTTTATACGGAGAGGGAATATAAATATGCATAACAGTCATGAATATTCGGATCAAAATCCGCTAAAGGGACGCCACTTATTTGGATTTTTTACAAAATACTCTTCCTGAACTACTGGAAGATTTGCCTTTTCAATTACGCCGTGGAATGTGGTTTATGCACGATGGTGCGCCTTCGCATTTCAGTATGGATGTTCAGGAATTTTGAAACCAACAGTTTCCAAATCGATGGATAGATCGTGGAAATAACTGCCCTCAACACCGGCCACCGCGATCGCCCGATTTAAATAAATGTGACTCTTTTCTTTGGGGGACTTTAATAGAATTTGTATATTCTACTCCTGTTGAAACTAAGGAAGATTTATGGAACCGCATCAATAATAAATGCACTATTATAAAAAATTATATTCAATTGGTTTTGTTTGTAGGCTTCCGCGGTTGTCGTTAATGGTTGAAAGAATTCCGGGCTAGTTGCCACTTCGCCGATTTACTCTTGACGTTTCGAGAGACATATCGCTCTCGTCTTCAGAAGTTACTCTGAAACTTCAGAAGTTGAAAAGTTGCAGTCAATATTCTTAGTTTATTCGTTATTTGTAAAGTTATTTATTTTACCTTTTTTCTAACCAACATTTTCACTTCGAAATTTTTTTTTATCAAAAACCAATAATTACGACTCGTCGAGAATACTTTGCAGTTTTCAAAACCTCGCTTAGACTTTCTGTACGACCATTATTTCCCGAGTAATTGATTGCCAAAGTCAGAAATGATTTTGTTTGCTTTAATTGACGATAACTCGGCGACAAAGCATCGTACAAAGCTCCGGAACCGCTCAAATTGAAGAGAATTAAATAATCTAAAAGAGTTTTATGGTGAAATTACAAAAAAAATTTCTTGAAGTCCATAGACCTTTTTAAAGAAAAGCAAAAATTTACAATTTCTTTTTCGTTGATTTTCTTATGATTACTCAAAACCTGTTGACGTTAAAAAATTTTAAACTTCAGATCCGAACACTAGACACTTAAAACTTCAATTTTCTTCTTTTTTTATTCTCTCTGCGACAATTTCCCTCTAAGTTACAGCTCTTTGAAAATCACCCAACATTTTGGGATTTTAATATCCCTTAATTTTTGTGCCTAGTGTATTACAACATAAAAAAATCTCGTCCTTCTGTTTTACAATCTAGTTGCCAGAAGGAACCGAAACAAATGAATCCGCTTCCACGGCTCCCTTTGTACTATCCGCGGCACCACGAAAATCGAAACGTTCTTAATGGCCAAGGATTTATACATGGTGTACAGCGTGGTGCGGCCATCAGTCAGGGGGAGAGTTGCGGTGGGTTATTGGGGGTGGGGGATATCAATAACAAGTGAATGTGCAGGGCGGCGGAGCGGTTATGACAGATCAGTCATCTGTGAAATCATTGTTAAATATTAGCCTTTGTCAGACACAATTACAAGGACAAATTAGCGGGGTATTTTCAAGTAAACAGCAGAAGCGCCGATGTCGCGGACGAATCAATATGTTTTTAAATTTTTATCAGTTCAACAACTGCGTGCAATTAAACTGATGTTTGTTTTTATTTCTTTTATGATTTGGTGAATAAAGACTGAAATCTACCCTACAGACATAATTGACTTTCTTAAGCTACGGGTCATTAAGTTCAACTGCGTAAAAGTGTTATTGAATATCGCTTGCTCAGTTTGACATTTTCAATTAATTTTTGACAAACACATACTGACCGTAAGGCATTCATGGCACAAATTTCTTATGATTAATACAAATCAAGCTGAAAATTGTGTCATATTCCAAGTCCCTAGCGATTTCGGTTTTCACTCCACTTTCCAGTATGAGTTACGAAGCCGCCCACAGTCCATTTACGCAATGACAACCTCCAGCAAAAGAGGTTACCAATGCTCGAGAGCATCTGGCTCACCAACTCTGTGAAGCCGAAGACACGGTACCAGCACGAGTGGAGCAGAATCCCAAGATCGGCAAAATTTTGAGAGGCCAAAAGTCCAAGTTTGAAGCGAAGATCGCTGTAGGACCTTTGCGGAGCCATCAGAGCCGGTGTTCGAACGTCTACTCTGGTACATTGTAACTCATTCATATGGGATGGATATCCCTCATACCACGCAAAAGAAAGAAAGTTTCTTAAATCGAGAATAATATATTTATATATACGCAAAAAGTATATATTCTTGACGCTCATGAACTACAAATGACTTTGATTTATTTAATAGAGAAGCTTTAGCTTAAAAAACCAACGTCAGTAGTTCAAAAAAATATATTTGGAAATGTCAGAAGTTAAATTTCTTTTGAAATTATCATCCTATAGATTGAAAAGACATGTTTATCTGTCATCATAGTTTCACCTCATTAAACTGTGTTCATTTATTTATAATATACCGGGTGTTCAAAAAGTTTGAAACCCCTCCTCTATCTCAGAAAATACTGCTCAAACAAAGAAATGATTAGGACAAAAGTTGCAAGGTTTTGAGTGAGCAATCCAACGGTGACCTTGACATGACCTTCAAGGTCATTTAGAGGACAACCTGAAAATTTTAAATGGAACCGTATATCTTTGACCCCGGAAATGGAAAAAATGGAAATTTTTACGTTCGGATATGATCATTTAGAGGTCAAGTTGAAAATTTTAAATAGAACCCTATTACTTCCCGTTTAAAAGTTATAAGCAATATAACCTTTACAAGATTGGAGGCGACCTTGCGACGAAATGAATGAATTTTTTAATACATTTAAAACAAAAGGTGATGATAATAAATGATGATGATGATTAAAAAATGAAGCACACACTTTCATACTGCATTTCAAGACACATATCCAATCTTCGCCTCACTTCTTTGTGGGCTGCGCGTATTAACATTTTGCCATTTAACTCATTACAAGCGTTTGTGATTTGTTCTTTCAAATAATTAATATCTTGCGAAGGTGTTTTGTAAACCTGATTTTTTAAAATTCCCCATAAAAAAGATCGAGTAGTGTTAGATCTGGTGACTTTACAGGCCACTAAAGTTCTTCTTGTAGGAAACTTAGGTAACTCACGCTGTTCAAAATATGTTCATAAAAATAAGGCCCAATAAATTCCTACCGATGATGCCGCACCATACATTTACTCCAAAATGGCCTTGGTTTTGGTTTTACAATATGGGGATTTTCAGTAGACCAGTAGTGTTCATTGCGCCTGTTTGTCAAACTATTACTGACAAATCGACTTTCGTCCATCCAAAGAACGTGCCGAAAAAGATTCTGATCAACAGTTTCTACATTTAGTACAATTTGAGCTATAAAAGTAAGTCTGCTTTCAATGTGACGCGCAGGCAAATACTCCAAATTGTGGATTTTGTAGTCATTGGTTTTTAAAATTCGTTGAACGGCTGATTTATCTAAATTCAATTCCCGGCTAGCCTGCTGTATAGAATTTCGTGGATTTTGTTCGAAATACTGTACTAGTCTATCTGTATTAACATTGTTTCTTACCTTTCGGTCAATTATTTGATTTGTCCGAACAGAAAATGTATCTTCATTTCGTAGCAAGGTCTCTTCCAATCTTGTAAAGGTTCTATGATGAGGAATGAGACGCTGTGGATACCTTTCTCGATATAACTCTACAGCTCTTCTTGAATTTTTTTGTGACTCGCCGTAAATTAGGAACATATCAACTTTTTCTGAATGAGAAAATATTTTGTAAGCACAAGAGTTATACCTTTGACGTTCGTATTGAGTAATGACAAGTATTTTGTGACATTTATACATTTTAATACTACGACTAGGGATGACTTGCATCTTCCTTACTGCAGAGTAAATATTACCTATAATGCTCCAAGTCGTATTGGAGCCAACATTTTTAATCAGCTCCCAAGTCACATAAAAGCTATTTATAATGAAGAAAAATTTAAATACGAACTTAAATTTTATTTGACTGAACAGTGTCTTTCCAGTACCGCAGATTTCTTTAAATAAATGTTTGCTGTATTATTTTATATTTATACATTGTTTTAACTTATACATGTATGTGTGTACATATTTATGTTTATTATTGATTTAATATGTGTGTACATATTTTTGTACAGGGTGTTAAAAAAAGAGTGTAAAATATTTAAGGAGGTAATAGTGTGAATCAAAATAAGCAGAAAAGTCACAATAAACATGGGTCCTCAAAGTAACGGTTGCGGAGATATGGAATGTTTTATGTTTTTTAGCCCCTTTTTTTATTTTGCAAAAACGTTGTGTATTTTATTATAATAGTTGGTTGATGTTTAGTGAAATAAACAGTACGTATTTGATAATTGTTCTCAGTGCACAAGTTTTCTTTCGCTATGGCTGGTTACTCTAACGCAGAATTAACAGACATGCATTTCATGTATGATCATGCTAATGGGAACGCCACCGAAGCGCGACGTCTTTATGTTGACGCTTATCCAAATCGCCAGATTCCTTCACAACGCATGTTTNTTGATATACCGGGTGTTCAAAAAGTTTGAAACCCCCCCTCTATCTCAGAAATACTGCTCAAACAAAGAAATGATTAGGACAAAAGTTGCAAGGTTTTGAGTGAGCAATCCAACGGTGACCTTGACATGACCTTCAAGGTCATTTAGAGGTCAAGTTGAAAATTTTAAATAGAATCCTATTACTTCCCGTTTGAAAGTTATAAGCAATATAACCTTTACAAGATTGGAGGCGACCTTGCGACGAAATGAATGAATTCTTCAATACATTTAAAACAAAAGGTGATGATAACAAATGATGATGATGATTAAAGAATGAAGCACACACTTTCATACTACATACATATTACAATCTATTCTCTATATGACCTCCTCTCATTTCAAGACACATATCCAATCTTCGCCTGACTTCTTTGTGGGCTGCGCGTATTAACATTTCATCATTTAACTCATTTTGTGATTTGTTCTTTCACATAATTAATATATTGCGAAGGTGCTTTGTAAACCTGATTTTTTAAAATCCCTCATAAAAAAAATCGAGGAGTGTTAGATCTGGTGACTTTCCAGGCCACTAAATAGGTCCATTAAGCCCAATCCAATTTCCTGGGAAAGTGTTATCTAAATGTTGCTGCACAGTCCTGGCCTTGTGGGGTGGAGTTCAGTCGTGCTGAAACCATAGGTTTCTTCTTAGCTGCAAAGGCACATTCTCCAGAAGTGCAGGAAGTTCTCTTGTAGGAAACTTAGGTAACTCACGCTGTTCAATGTATGTTCATAAAAATAAGGCCCAATAAATGCCTACCGATAATGCCGCACCATACATTTACTCCAAAATGGCCTTGGTTTTGGTTTTACAATATGGGGATTTTCAGTAGACCAGTAGTGTTCATTGCGCCTGTTTATCAAACCATTACTGACAAATCGACTTTCGTCCATCCAAAGAACGTGCCGAAAAAGATTCTGATCAACAGTTTCTACATTTAGTACAATTTGAGCTATAAAAGTAAGTCTGCTTTCTGTATAGAATTTCGTGGATTTTATTCGAAATACTGTTCTAGTCTATCTGTATTAACATTGTTTCTTACCTTTCGGTCAATTATTTGATTTGTCCGAACAGAAAATGTATCTTCATTTCGTAGCAAGGTCTCTTCCAATCTTGTAAAGGTTCTATGATGAGGAATGAGACGCTGTGGATACCTTTCTCGATATAACTCTACAGCTCTTCTTGAATTTTTTTGTGACTCGCCGTAAATTAGGAACATATCAACTTTTTCTGAATGAGAAAATATTTTGTAAGCACAAGAGTTATACCTTTGACGTTCGTATTGAGTAATGACAAGTATTTTGTGACATTTATACATTTTAATACTACGACTAGGGATGACTTGCATCTTCCATACTGCAGAGTAAATATTACCTATAATGCTCCAAGTCGTAATGGAGCCAACATTTTTAATCAGCTCCCAAGTCACATAAAAGCTATTTATAATGAAGAAAAATTTAAATACGAACTTAAATTTTATTTGCTGTATTATTTTATATTTATACATTGTTTTAACTTATACATGTATGTGTGTACGTATTTATGTTTATTATTGATTTAATATGTGTGTGCATATTTTTGTACAGTGTGTTAAAAAAGAGTAAAATATTTAAGGAGGTAATAGTGTGAATCAAAATAAGCAGAAAAGTCTCAATAAACATGGGTCCGCAAAGTAACGGTTGCGGAGATATGGAATGTTTTATGTTTTTTAGCCCCTTTTTTTATTTTGCAAAAACGTTGTGTATTTTCTTATAATAGTTGGTTGATGTTTAGTGAAATAAACAGTACGTATTTGACAGTTGTTCTCAGTGCACAAGTTTTCTTTCGCTATGGCTGGTTACTCTAACGCAGAATTAACAGACATGCATTTCATGTATGGTCGTGCTAATGGGAACGCCACCGAAGCGCGACGTCTTTATGTTGACGCTTATCCAAATCGCCAGATTCCTTCACAACGCATGTTTGGAAGAATTCACCAAAGATTGCGTGATACCGGTTCCTTGAGCAAACAGTGCCATTTATCCGGAAGACCAAGGTCGGTATCCACTCCTAGAGCAGAAGAAGAAATTCTAGCACTGGTAGAGCAGAATCCAGGTACGAGTGTGCGGAGAATATCAGCCGAGGTAGGAATTAGTGGTCCTCTTGTTTGGAGAATCCTTCACGAGCAACTGCTTTATCCATACCATGTGCAACGAGTACAGGCCTTAAATCCAATAAATGATCATCAAGCACGTTTGGTTTTTTGCCGCTGGTTTCTACGTCATGATGCTGAAGACCCTCGTTTTCTTGCAAACATTCTTTTTACTGATGAGGCCGGGTTCACAAGAAATGGAGTGTTTAATTTTCACAATACGCATATTTGGGCCGACGAAAATCCTCATGCTCTAATAGAATCTGGACATCAGGCACGTTTTTCATTAAACATTTGGATGGGTATTGTAGGTGACAGGTTTCTAGGTCCTGTTGTTTTACCAAACCGATTAACAGGCGCTGCTTACCTCAACTTTCTGCAGAACACACTGTATGAGTTTTTGGAAGACATTCCTTTGAATCAGAGGCAACAAATGTGGTTCCAGCATGATGGTGCTCCAGCTCATTTTTCCATGGCCGTTAGAGAGCATTTACACCAAACTTTTCCACATAGATGGGTAGGAAGGGCCGGACCTGTTTTATGGCCTCCAAGATCGCCTGATCTGAACCCTCTAGATTTCTTTGTTTGGGGATATTTGAAGACATTAGTGTATGGTACTCCTGTAAATAGCCTGGAAGAGCTGCAGCTACGGATTAATCAAAAGTGTCAAGAAATCCAAACCAAGGAGGGTGTTTTCGAAAGAGTTCGAATATCGTTGAGACGAAGATGTCGTGACTGTTTGGAAAGGGACGGAGGGCACTTTGAACATCTTCTGCAACTTTGTTTTTTGTTTGTTAAAAGCTTCCTTTGTCGGTTTATTCCTAATAAAATAAAATGTTTGAAAAACGAATAGTGGTCTCCGCAACCGTTACTTTGCGGACCCATGTTTATTAACACTTTTCTGCTTATTTTGGTTCATACTATTACCTCCTGAAATATTTTACACTCTTTTTTTAACACTCTGTATACACCTATGTGATGTTCCATGTTGGACACTGTTATATGTGTGATTTTTAGGTGGTATTTCTTTTGAAACTCTTTATGACGATGTTGCTTATAACTTTTAAACGGGAAATAATACAAATAAATATCTGTAATAAAAGTTTATTAGAAAAAAGAGAGCTTTTTAACAGGAAATTTGGGTATGTTTCTGGAAAAAATATAAATGTTGACGTCATTAGTCGTTTCTGTCAAATCCCAAAGATACTACTTTCGATTAAAAATGGAACTTACCTCATTCCATTTAACACGACGTGTCCCAAATTTTATTTAAATTTTTTGTATCCTCACAGTGGGTCCATACTATCGAATTTGAGTCACCCTATACTTCCATTTTTATCCTAAATCATAAAATCACTTCAATAATTAACAAATTACAGTCCATAAAATTGTTCTCTTCATCGAACATGCCCTATTCATTTACGATAACGTTTTTACCTCATAATTCGCCTTTCCAGCTTCTTAAAATCAGTCATAATTACAAAAGAGGCCAGACTAACTCTTTCCCAACGGACCCTAAGTAGCTTCCTGATGGAAAAATTTACTGTTTGCTTAAAATATCACACCTGGCGTAAATATCTCTAATTAAGAGCAAAAGTAACTTTCCCTGTAGTTCCTAAATCTTTACACGGCCTTCCGCGATATTTCTCGGGGATATTACTGGCAATCCTGCCAAGCACGACATTAATGTTGACGATAGTGCCGCTAATATTAATAAGGGGATACTTAGGGATGTTCTAAACTTGCCACTCAAATAAAGCAGGCGGGTGCGTGAAACAAAAGAAGACGAGAGATATGGCGTTTGACGCCCATTGGCGTCCGCGTCTCAGACGGAATATTTGACGCCAAAGTATGATTTTATACTTTTTTTCTCCAACATTACAGACCATAGGGAAAAATTGTCAACGAAAAATACTTTACGTTAATTTTTTATAATTTCTGTAGAAATATAATTTTTTTAAAATATCCTTTCACCAAATTTCAATAATGTTAAGCCGTTCTAAAAATATTAAGAAAATACTATTTTTTATGAACTTACGAATTATTTTGTTTTGTCGAGAATTTTCTGTTAATTTTTTTACATTTTTGCTCTTAGTTATAACACTATGTAAACAAGTAGTCTGAAAACGTTGAAATAACGTTACATCCATAAAGACCTTGTCTTTGAAACTTTTTAACTAATTGTAATAGTTAGGTATGATTTATACATTTCCTGTATTATTATAAAAAGAAAGAAATTGTGGAATAACATTGTACCGACTAACGTTGAATAAAGTTACTTCTAAAGTTTTTGAAACTACCAAATGACAACAAAAATTTTAAAAAACGTTAATATTATGTTATATTTCACGAAAACTTTGTATAAAAAACTAATTAAGGTTGACTTATCAAAACTGTGGCGACAAGCAAATAAATAGAGAGTAGTAATATGTATTATACTATGAAGTAAGCGCCAATACGCGTTGTGTTAGCAGAAATAGGCAAAATGTGTGGTTAAGCCATGTGCCGCTCTATGCTCACAATACACAATGCTACTGATTGTCATAAAAACACGTGCTATACACTCAACCAAGAAAAGTGACAAACTCACACGGGCATAAACGACAATGAAATGCGCGACCAACAGAACAGGCAGGTACCGCTAGATACGTACCGAATAAATTGATCGATGCGAAGCAGGCATGGCATGTTACTGTGCAGTGACGCGGATAGTAAGATTGGTAAAATGTGGTGTAGTTGATCCTTCTCCACCATTAGTAAAAATATAATCTATTAAAAGCTTCGACTGTTTTAGATAATGCCTTCGTCTATGTTAAACGGTTATTTTCGTTTTTGTAATGGATATTTACCCATCACTGGAGACGATTAACCGTGGAATACTTAGGACAATTGTTAATGATTTTCTACAATCGTTTTCTTTACGAGTAAGAAATTATTATTTTGTTAACTTTTGCTGGTACTTATTATTACGTACTATACCTATATACAGGGTGTTAATGAACTTATGTCAAAAATTTAAAGGGGTGAAAAAGGAGCAAAAACTGCGTAAACTGATGTCACAAACTTGTATCGGAAGTTTAAGGTTATAGAGAGAAAAGCTAATTAAAAATGTGTTTAAAACTGTTTTGGAACTGCTGAAATACATGTATTTTATCGCGGCGAGTAAAATTCTGTAACACTTTTTACGAGTTTGTAGGTTTCTTATGAAGTCAGACTGTATTCGAAAATCAGTTTGTAATACATTGTTGTAGTGATTGCTGTGCTGTTTTTCGAGAGTACATTTAATAGCCGTATTTTCTTTTGAAAATGCTGCATTTATTTAGCAATCGCGAATATTATGTTATGCTCGTTGAGGTAATTCATATTTTTAAAAAATTACATTTTATTCAACACAAATTCGTGTACTTACCTCTTTTTGACATAACGGACATATAGCAAAAATATTTGATATAAGTTCATTAACACCCTGTATTTTATGATGTTCTGTGTGCAGCGTTTAGTGTAGAAAAATAGACACTGTCCTTTTTTGTTTCATAGTATTATGCAAATACTTACTACAAACAAAGATAACAATAAACTATAATTAAGATTATTTTATCGAAATAATAGTTACTTCAACTTTTATTAAGGTTATAGTTTATATCCAAAAAATGTTAAAATAACATATTCAAAAGATAAACTTTTTTGATTTTACCAACAAACGCCAAAAATCATATATTATTTTAGCGATTTTAAAATTATGAAACGAGAATATTGAAGGTTTAAAATAATGTTAAATTTGACTATAACCGTCAAAATGGCATATGTGATAGCTATGCATTTTAATGTTGTATATTTTGTAACACATTATGTCCCCTTAGGCTGTAGGGGCCGCCGCTGCCCTGGTAATATCACGCACCTCAAGAAACACCTTAAATAATACAATCATACTTTAGAGAAGGCCATGATAATTTTAATCATGCCCCATGCCTACTGCGTCTGCTCTTATTTTATAGCGGAATAAAGTCGACTTTGGCTTTAATAATCAAAACTGCGACTTTCGCCAAGTTTGGCGTAACGGCCCTCCTGATATTTGACGGTGGAGACGTTAGTTTAACGCACTTGCAAATTACAAATTAGAAGTTATACTTTCGACGCCCCCCCTGACGTCTCGGAAGGTCGAGGCTGTTCGCGCCTTCAAACCGCTACATTGTTACTTTGATTAAATTTAATACCAGTAGTGTTGGGTTCGGCGCGGATTTACAGTGCGTTTGGTATTTTGGAATACTTCTGGAACCGCTTATGGTCGGCCGTAAATCTCAGAACTTTCCGAGAGGGAATGGGCGGGGTGCGAGTTGTTGGAATCTGCTACGATTCCGGATGGAACGGTTTTTAAGATATGGGAAAAGATCTGAAATAGGACTGTTCGAAAGAAAAGGATTATTCCTCTTGGAAAATTTTAAAAACGATATCAGTCTTAATTTAACATTCCCGTTTCAAAAGCAGACATTTGTAATTTATGCTCAGGGAAGGAATATTTCTTCAAATATGTGACGTTGAGACCTTCGCAAGTAACACACATTTGACTATTTTTATTCTAATGGACGGCTATTGTGACCACGCAAAATAACATGTTTTTTTTACATAATTTTTTTATTTCGCCAGTAGTTTGTGTGGTTATGTTATATGATGCCGCTCATCGCAGAATTAAGGCAAAAGGAATAACAAATATTTCTAGTGAACAAAAAATGGAATTTGTAGCTTTGATGGAAAATAATCCCAAGCTTGTTTATTTATTTATTTATTTTGAATAAGAAACAAACAGGATAGAAACAACCTAATTACATGTTTCTAGAAAAAAAAAAGGAATGTATATACATGCACATATCTAACTTAGCTAATACAAAATAAAATACAAAATAAAATTCAAAATAAACTGCAGCAAGGGAGCAGCCGGGCAAATAAAACCAGGACAATCAATTTCAAGTAAAATCTATATTACGGATAACTCTATTAAATGTTATTAACGTAATATCAAAAATGTCCATGTCTGTGTCTATTGAAAATATTACACATATCACTAATACAACTGTACAAGAACTGACATAAAAAATTAATTGTGTTGGACGTATACGGTGGTCAGGTATATTTAAATTTATTTGTGACAATAGATAAGCAGCGTTATAACCTCCATTCAACACTTTATGTAAAAATGTTAATTTTCGTGTAATTCTCCTATTTTCTAACTTACAAATTTTAAACTGTTTTGGAAATGCCTCATAGGAAGCAAATCCGGGACTAATATGATATTTTTTGTAATAAAGATACTTTATAATTTTGTTTTGGATTTTTTCAAGAGCTTCCCTAAGATACTGTTTTGAAGGGTCCCAAATAATAGATCCATATTCTAAACGACTGCAAATAAGAGTATTAAATAAATATAAAATAGAATTAATATTTTTAAAATCAACTGTTACTCTTTTAATGAAACCCAANAAATATTTCTAGTGAACAAAAAATGGAATTTGTACCTTTGATGGAAAATAATCCCAAGCTTGTTAGTGCACAAATGCACAAAGAGCAATTAGAGAAATTGTTAAATAACCTTTCTGGAGCTAAAAAATATTGGAAACAGTAGCGAAAGTTAAGAACAAACATTAAAATTTCTATAAAGTGGTTGTATAATAGATTATTATATATTTTAATATATTACATCCATTTTAGACATGGTCCGCAAACTGGCGGCGGGTCCCCTACAAATAAAAAAAATAAACGATTTAGAAGAGAGAATTTTATCAATAATAGGCCCTACTATTTAAGTGGACACAATTCCGTTATAGAATCCATAGTGCCATGGAGTTTTAACGACAATAATAAAGACAATGAAATATCTAAGGTAGACCATAATGACACTCTATACGTTGCTATACGTGGAGGAAGACATCAACAGTTACAGTTGATCATGCATATTTTATAGAACATCTCAACAGCAGCCTATTGTATCAAGTAATGTAAATGATACTATGGTAAACATTGTGGGAAATTCTTCCAGTCTTGGTTGTAAACAAGAAGCTAATTTTTCGCACAAAATTATATTCAGCGATGGGGTTGTACACATTAGTAGACCTAATTTCAAATATTATCCTTTATCCAAAAAAGTTATTACAGGATACCAATATCAAAAAAAAATTATATCTGAGACATTATTTTTACAATATGTCTCCTAATTTGAAAGTTCATCATTAGCAGAACACGATGTATAGCATCTAATTAATTTCAACACTGTATACCCTGATTAATCATTTATGAGTGATTTATTTTGCACTCAATATTTAGTTAATTAAAAACCAAGTCTGAGTAAAAAATGACAATAATAGTTAAATTTAAATCATATTCGAGAGAAAATCAACTCTAAATTGGTTTTATATACTCAGAATAGAGTCAAAAGTCACTCAATTAGCATAAGCAATAGTTAGCAGTAACTGGGATTTGAGTAAAACTAACTCATTTCTAATGCAATAGTTTTTTCACTCAGTTGTACTCATAATTATAGAATCAAAATTTCACTCAATTGGGCGTGGACAGAAATTGATACATTAGTGAGTAAAATTGAGTGAAATTTGATTGAAATTTTTTTACAGTGTTATTCATTATTGACATAAATCCATTGTCTCTATCTTTTCGTACTTCATCAAAAATCAGAGACATATTTACTTTTTTATTGAGAATTCACAGTTTTAATAAATTAATTTTCACAAAAAGAATGAAAACAAATCAGAGAATATGAACCCCGTATAGCATCTAATTTCAGCACACTGTATATCGAAATTTACTGTTTATAAGTGAATGTAACTCAATACTTACTCAACTAAAAACCATATCTAAAGTAAAAATTGCTCAATAATTGTTAAATTTAAGCTATACTAGAGAATAAGTCGATTGTTTCTACAAGCTCAGAATAAAGCAATAAGTTACGCTCAGGATAGCTAGCAGAAACTCAGATCTGAGTCAAATTACTCATTTCCGCCGCAGTAGTTTTACTCATAAGATTTCAGTGAAACTCATACTAATAGAGTGAAAATTTTACTCAGTCTTGTACGGGCAGAAATTGCTCCATTCAACTTCTAGACTAGGCGGTATCTGTTTTGGTTTCGGTGAAACGTATATCCACGGAGATTTTTTACTTTTTGGCTTTCAAATATCACTAGGAATGAAAATTTTTCTAAGCGCATAAGAAAAAACATGGGCTTAACTTTTGGCGGCACAATATGTTTAAAAAATTCGAAAAATGTCATATTTTTCTTCCTATTTAATTATGTATCTTTTCAAGAGTTGATTTTAGGTGAAAATGGAAGAGGAAAAAAATTTTTGTAATTAAATTTTATAAAATATGACTGGTTATAAATTGAATGAATCATGATTATTATTGTAAAAATCGAAAAAATCGCCAAAAATTGGGTTAAAAAACATTATTATTTAGGGAATTTTTTGGGGTCTTTAAGTTGGGTATAGAACCTTCATACTTGCTTCAAGAAAAGTTCATGATATGTAGAATTATCACACCAAATTTCATCAAAATCGGTTCGATAGATTTTGCATAATAATTTAGCAATCAAGATTTTGAAAAAAAAATTGCAAAATTTCAAAATTTTGCACAGCAAAAACCAGAGCCCTTAGATACTTCAAAATTTAATCACATATAGAAGGGTTCTCAAGCTTTCAAACTTTTTTTGAAAAATTCGAATCCGTCAATCAGGAGAGCTCTCGCGCTTGTTTAAACATTGGTCGAATTTTTGTACTTATAAACAATTAGAATACCTTTGTGGATATTCTATCAAATCAATTTTTTTAATGCTGGTTTTAAAAGTTATTGGAAAGACGCTTCTTTGAAAAAAAAAACAGAGCGGTTGGTCAATTAGTTGCGTAGTTATAGCCGATCAAAGTTAACCGTCATTTACACTAAATGCACTGGGACATCCGGGCTAATTTTTCGAAAAATAACTTTGGCATTCCGAGTTCTTACCAGGTCTAAGTTTGCAATACTTTTCTTCATTGGCAACCTACTTTAAAACAAATTTAAAGTTATTTACGCAAACGAGAAATTCAAGAAAATCGTACGGGTGGTGGTGGTGGAGGAAGCAGAGAGCGCGGCCGCTTCGGCCTGCTCGAAAGTCAATCGGCGAGTTCAAAACCGCGACGCGCTTAAAAATTTTTTAATATTTCAGCTTCTAGAGCTAGAGGTCCGATTTTGATATTTTTTTTAAATCTATGTCTTCCAATTTAAAAAAACAATTAGCGTATTTTCAGATGCCTATCATTAATAATTATTGGTCTCTCAACAGTCCGATAATTATTTATCTTTAAACTTCCTTTAATTATCAACTTTATTTTTTTTATTATATCAAAGGTAAGTGCAAGTAACATATATACTGTTTATCAAGGATCAAAAACAAATGTATTTAAATATTCTAAAATTGTTTAAACAACAATTATTTACAAAATATGTCGAAAATTAGTAATTAATTAATTAATTAATTAATTATTAATTTAATCATCATTTCTTTTGTGATTAAAGTATAATTCAAATATTATTTACTGTTTAAAATATAAGCAAATGAGAAATTAACTCATTATATTACAAAAATACAAAATTATAGTACAAAAATTCNAAGTATAATTCAAATATTATTTACTGTTTAAAATATAAGCAAATGAGAAATTAACTCATTATATTACAAAATTATAGTACAAAAATTCGACCAATATTTAAACAAGCGCCAGAGCTCTCCTAATTGACGTATTCGAATGTTACAAAAAGCGTTTGAAAGCTTGAGAGCCCTTCTATATGTGATTAAATTCTCAAGTATCTAAGGGCCCTGGTTTTTGCTGTGCTAAATTTTTAAAATTTGCAATTTTTTTTCAAAATCTGGATTGCAAAATTATTATGCAAAATCTATCGATTTTGATGAAATTTGGTGTGATGATTCTACATAATGTGAACTTTTCTTCAGCCAAGTATGAAGGTCCTATACCCAACTTAAAGACCCCAAAAAAATCTTCACTCTTCTATTTTCACCTAAAATCAACTCTTGAAAATATACATAATTAAATAGGAGGAAAAATATGACATTTTTCGAATTTTTTTAACATATCGTGCCGACAAAAGTTAAGCCCGAGTTTTTTTATGCGCATAGAAAAAATTTCATTTCTAGTGATATTTGAAAGTCAAAAAGCCAAAAATCTTCGTGGATATACGATTCACGATTCATATAGACTCTTTGAATCAGATATCGTCTGGACTATCCGTTTCTTTAAGAATGTAACACTAGCCTTAGATTAGAAATTTAATTCAATTGTATAACGTAATGATACTAACAATCCCATAAGTTGAGTTTCTCCATCGTTTTTATGAGTTTCCCTTTCTATGTCATAGTAATTAGAGACACTATCGGTATCATACGAATACATTAAATATTCCCCATGCCCTTTTATCTATAAATTCCGCCTCTTGCTCCCATTAAGGTAACACATAGCGTCCGCCTTCATATTAATAGTGATATCGCGTTCATATTTTTCACATAACTTATCTATAATCACACGTAAATGATTTTTCACCTAGGGTGAGGTGTCCCGCAGTGATAGGTAGGGCATGGCCGGGCATCAGATTCATACCGCGATGTGTCTCCGGGGGATTCCCGACAAATTTTTGTATTGTCTTTCCCAGCAGAAAAAGACCAACCCTACGCAGTACATGTAAATTAGACTGATAGGTGGTTTTTGTGTTGGACATGATTTACTGGATTGATATTAGTCCCCGTGTCCATGCCTACATCGTAGCGACCTTTTGTTTTAACCCTTACAGGCATAGTGGTCTCAAAATCTTCAATTTTTGGCCAGTTATTCTCAATTTAACGCTTGATCCACGGGTTTTATGCATTTTTCGGGTTACCCACCCATTCAAGAGCGTTATTCCATTGCCCAGGAAGTTCTATGAATGTTGTAATAATGTCATAAATAAACAAATTTGGAAAACCAGTTTTTCTTTTGGGAGAAGTTCATTTTTGACGAGAGTTTGAGGAGTTTTCTTCTGAAAACGCATACTTGTGGGGCTTTTGTGGTCGCTGATTGCGAATCCTAGGCCAAAAATACAAATTGACAACTGCCAAAAAAGTGTCATATTGACGAAGTGACTCGAGATCTTGGAAAATATTGTTTGGTTTTCATATCTAAAACGCGAAATGGTACTTTTGCTTTCAAGGATGGAAGTTATTTTGCAGAGGCAAAATATCCATTCGAGAATGCAAAAGTACCATTTCGCGTTCGAGAAAACTGCAATAAAATAAGTCAATTGTGTTATATACAACAAATTAATTTATATTTGAAATCGTTTGAACCGTGTTTGAATCAAGACGGTTTAGGCGCGATGACTATAGCAACCTAATAAACAATAAAAATTAGTTGTTTGTAAAAGTAGTGTCAGAATTATACAGAGAGATCCAGAATGATTGAAGCGTTTGGGGAACGCAGCCTGTTTATAACACCATCTTTAGCGTATAAAAATGTGTAGTATTGACAAAAACAGGCACAGGCTGCGATCTCCAAACACTTCAATCATTCTGGATCTCTCTGTATATTGTAATTCATATTCTAAGAGTGTTTAATTCAAAATGAACTCGGAAAGTAAAGACGAGCATTTACCAGGGGAAGTATTGGAAACAGCACAAAGTGCTATTTCACAATTGATCCACAAAAAATCGTCGAGACAGACGAGATTGCCTACAGCGAATTCACAGGGTGGTGTAGTTCGAAGCAAATTCAAAAAGTGTCCGAAGCTGTATTACTGGCATATTTCGAACATAAAATTAAGCCTTCGATGGTCAGTATATTTCATATTAAAAAGTACACTGAATGCCAAAAAAAATGTAAATATCAGAAAATTTCCAAAACTAAAACCATATTTGAAAAGCAAATCAGTTAGATACCTACTGGCCGAAAAAGTCCAGAATTCTAACGAAAGAGGAAATGTGGAGATTTTTACAAGAAACAGCTGATAATAGATTTCTGCTAGAACAGTTTTCAGGTCATTTTAATAATAATTGGTGTTTATGGAGCTTTAAGAAGAGATGGGCTATTAAAGATAACGATCGATGATATAAAAGACAAAGATTCAATTACTAATATATGAATTCCCGATGCCAAAACTCATGCTCCGAGATGTTTTGTGAATTCAAGTCCAGACCAAATGAAGATACCCCAAATACTGTGCTTTACGTCCGACAGTTACTAGATACAAGTCGAAGACTTTTTGTGAAGTATTTCATGGAAAAATGTGTTACCCAAGTGGTTAGCATCACCAAAATAAGGAATGAGCCAAAAGAAATAGCAACTTATCTCAATTTGCCTCATCCGGAAATGTATACAGGGCACTGCTTTAGACGTTCTTCCGCCACTCTGTTAGCCGATGCAGGGGCCGATATTACCGCCATTAAACGACATGAAGGATGGCGTTCTAGTACGCTAGCAGAGACATATAATGAAGATTTTATACAAAATAAAACTACAATCGCAAATAAAATATCCTACATTTCGTGTGGCTTCGTCAATGTGATACCGTTTTGGCAGTTGTTAACTGTCAAATTGTATTTTTGACCTCAGCCATAGTTAAATAATTCGAAAATTATTATAAACCTATTATGCAGTTTTTTAAAAATAATTAGGTGCGGACTGTGGATTTTTCCGAAATTAATTGAAAATTATGAGTGACTGAACCTATTTACCAGTTTTAAATCAGTCTCTTATTTAATTTTAGAATTTTCCCTTGAATTTGTTCTGTAATAATGCATTGTCAGTAAAGATTATAATATTCCCATTACTTGAAACTGAAAACAATCCATTTAAGTTTTAAAAGAAAAACTCAATATGGTGTCTTGTTATGTTCCACATTGTATCAACATTGAGTCGATCACTTTCTTATCAATTTTAATCGTTGCTGCTTATCGGATATACAGGGTGTTTCTTAATAACGTGCTAATATTTAAGGAGGTTATTCTTGGGTCCATTTTAAGAAAAAAACTTCATATGAACATATGTTCTAAAAGTCTTAACTTTTGAACTACAGGGTGCTAAAGTTTTATGAAAAATCATTTTTTTTATGATAACTTTGGTATTTCCCTAGATATTTTTTCAAATTTGGTACATGCCTTCTATTCATCGAGATGCATTTTCTGATGTACAAATAATTTTATTATTTTTGCCAGTGGCGTCTGTATAGGTATTGAATATTTTTGAAGAAAAATATGTTACGCCAGTGTAATTTTCTTTTACTATTCCAAAATGTATGTAGATTACTGTAATTTCATAATTTCAACGTTTAAAAGTTATTATCTATACTTCTATATCTATACGATCTATACTAATATTACAAAGAGGAAAGATTTGTATTTTTATATGCATGTATGTTTGTTACGAATACACTCAAAAACTACTGGACGGATTTCGATAACTCTTTCACCATTAGAATGCTACATTATTCTTGAGTAACATAGGCTATATTTTTTATATCCCAAAATATGTAAAATAAATGTCCACCCGTGCGAAGCCGGGACGGGCCGATAGTCTTAAATAAATTATTGTTCAAAATTACATAAATCTTTTTTTTTCTCGTTTGTGGTCCAATAAGATGCAAATGAACGAATTTTATTTTTTTATGCGAAAATCGTACGTCAAACGAAAAAAGTCCAAGACACCACATTTGCTCAGAAAGGAATGAGGATTTCAAAAATTATTTTTACTTTAAGAAAAAGCAGTGGCGTAACATATTTTTCTTCAAAAATATTCAATACAAAACCTGTACAGACGCCACTGGCAAAAATAATAAAATTGTTTGTACATCAGAAAATGCATCTTGATGAATAGAAGGCGTGTACTAAATTTGAAAAAATATCTAGGGTAGGTAATACCAAANAATCTTCGTGGATATACGATTCACGATTCATATAGACTCTTTGAATCAGATATCGTCTGGACTATCCGTTTCTTTAAGAATGTAACACTAGCCTTAGATTAGAAATTTAATTCAATTGTATAACGTAATGATACTAACAATCCCATAAGTTGAGTTTCTCCATCGTTTTTATGAGTTTCCCTTTCTATGTCATAGTAATTAGAGACACTATCGGTATCATACGAATACATTAAATATTCCCCATGCCCTTTTATCTATAAATTCCGCCTCTTGCTCCCATTAAGGTAACACATAGCGTCCGCCTTCATATTAATAGTGATATCGCGTTCATATTTTTCACATAACTTATCTATAATCACACGTAAATGATTTTTCACCTAGGGTGAGGTGTCCCGCAGTGATAGGTAGGGCATGGCCGGGCATCAGATTCATACCGCGATGTGTCTCCGGGGGATTCCCGACAAATTTTTGTATTGTCTTTCCCAGCAGAAAAAGACCAACCCTACGCAGTACATGTAAATTAGACTGATAGGTGGTTTTTGTGTTGGACATGATTTACTGGATTGATATTAGTCCCCGTGTCCATGCCTACATCGTAGCGACCTTTTGTTTTAACCCTTACAGGCATAGTGGTCTCAAAATCTTCAATTTTTGGCCAGTTATTCTCAATTTAACGCTTGATCCACGGGTTTTATGCATTTTTCGGGTTACCCACCCATTCAAGAGCGTTATTCCATTGCCCAGGAAGTTCTATGAATGTTGTAATAATGTCATAAATAAACAAATTTGGAAAACCAGTTTTTCTTTTGGGAGAAGTTCATTTTTGACGAGAGTTTGAGGAGTTTTCTTCTGAAAACGCATACTTGTGGGGCTTTTGTGGTCGCTGATTGCGAATCCTAGGCCAAAAATACAAATTGACAACTGCCAAAAAAGTGTCATATTGACGAAGTGACTCGAGATCTTGGAAAATATTGTTTGGTTTTCATATCTAAAACGCGAAATGGTACTTTTGCTTTCAAGGATGGAAGTTATTTTGCAGAGGCAAAATATCCATTCGAGAATGCAAAAGTACCATTTCGCGTTCGAGAAAACTGCAATAAAATAAGTCAATTGTGTTATATACAACAAATTAATTTATATTTGAAATCGTTTGAACCGTGTTTGAATCAAGACGGTTTAGGCGCGATGATTATAGCAACCTAATAAACAATAAAAATTAGTTGTTTGTAAAAGTAGTGTCAGAATTATACAGAGAGATCCAGAATGATTGAAGCGTTTGGGGAACGCAGCCTGTTTCTAACACCATCTTTAACGTATAAAAATGTATAGTATTGACAGAGACAGGCACAGGCTGCGATCTCAAAACACTTCAATCATTCTGGATCTCTCTGTATATTGTAATTCATATTCTAAGAGTCTTTAATTCAAAATGAACTCGGAAAGTAAAGACGAGCATTTACCAGGGGAAGTATTGGAAGCAGTACAAAGTGCTATTTCACAATTGATCCACAAAAAATCGTCGAGATTGCCTACAACGAATTCACATGGTGGTGTAGTTCGAAGCAAATTCAAAAAGTGTCCGAAGCTGTATTACTGGCATATTTCGAACATAAAATTAAGCCTTCCACGTTATGGTCAGTATATTCCATGTTAAAAAGTACACTGCATGCCAAAAAAATGTAAATATCAGAAAATTTCCAAAACTAAAACCATATTTGAAAAGCAAATCAGTTAGATACCGCCCGAAAAAGTCCAGAATTCTAACGAAAGAGGAACTGTGGAGATTTTTACAAGAAACAGCTGATAATAGATTTCTGCTAGAACACAGAAACACCCTGTATATTGTTGCATTTTTTGAATTCCTTGGTTAATATTAGGTAGAGTTTATTAAATGTACATGGTGTTTAAAACTTACCGTTTTCGAGATATTTAGTTGTTTTTGAAAAAAATTACGAATTCAACTCTCTAAATGAGACTAGATAGCATCTAAACGGTAAGAGTTAGAAATCTGCAGTTTTCACAGTTTGTTTTGGCATAAATTACTCTATATTGCCATCTATGAGCAAAACGTTATTCAGACTCGAAAATACCGAGATCTACATTTAATAAACTTTTTTTTTTCATATGGAATTGAGGGTTGCTTTCGCTGTACAGCAAGAATAAAACGCTGTCTCAACGGTAATAATAAATAATTTTATTGAAAACTAGTATACAGAAAACTTGTGTATGAAAAGAGTGTTAACGGGGTGACTGTTCGTTGGAGAGTAGCTGGAGAGTGTCTGTGGTTGAAGTCGGTCGTAGGTAGCTTGGTAGTCGGTGGCAGAAGTCCCTGGTCCTGGCGCCACTCTACAGGGATCGTTTTCCGGGACACTTGCAACATGTGTACCTACAGAATGACCCATATTAATTATCATGGGTGAATGCAAAATTGAATACCCTTTCGATTGATATAAAATTGGTTATACTTATCTCTAACAGTTTTCCAGAAAAATCAGGTTCTTTTCTAAAATCCGAAAAAGTAGCTATGTAACAGCGTCAAGAAGGCCTTGCAAAAATGTTTATTGCACTGTTTGCCATACAAAGCAAATTAAATGTCACTCTAGTTTTGATTAACGTTGACGTTGTAGTTATTTTGCTAAGTAGAGAGTAAAGGATTGTTATAATATTTTCAAAATGGCAAATAAGTTTGTTTTCTCTAATTTCGTTGTAAGAGAATTTTGTGTAACCGTTTTACCTTATTTTCTTGCACGCCTAGCGTCTTGTTGTCGTATCACATCAGATGTATTAATTTGCGATATTACGTAGTTCACCTAAACTAGGTCAACGTTAGAGGTCATTGACACTCAGAATCGCAAACTAAACACAGTGCTTTAAAAACAAATAGCGGTGCATAATGCTTATTCAATAAAAAATAATAATAATTTCAGGTTAGTATTCTGTATCCTATTATTCTAAAANTAATACCAAAGTTATCATAAAAAAAAGTTTTTTCATAAAACTTTAGCACCCTGTAGTTCAAAAGTTAAGACTTTTAGGACATATGTTCATATGAAGTTTTTTTTTAATGGACCCAAGAATAACCTCCTTAAATATTAGCACGTTATTGAGAAACACCCTGTATAATATACGTTTCGAGTAATTTTAATATTTCTGCACGAACTTCAGTTGTAAAATATTTAATTCTTGCTTCTTGTTCTCTCTGCTATTTCAAATTGATGTAATTGATCTGATTGGGCCAAATAAATCCACCTTGAATCAATTTGCTATTATGTCTACTGATTTTGCGTTGGATGGATCATATACAGGGTGTTCCACCTAAGAGGGATTCTTCTGCAACTCTGTAACTGTAAAATTTATAAAAACAATGGTTTTAATAGAAGTTGCCTGGAATCATGTTGACCATGTAAACAAATATTTTTATTCGCGTAGCTGCTACATAACTTTGTTATTTTAAATGAAACACCCTGTATATTATTGCATTTTTTGAATTCCTTGGTTAATATTAGGTAGAGTTTATTAAATGTACATGGTGTTTAAAACTTACCGTTTTCAAAATATTTAGTTGTTTTTGAAAAAAATCACGAATTCAGCTCTCTAAATGAGACTAGATAGCATCTAAACGGTAAGAGTTAGAAATCTGCAGTTTTCACAGTTCGTTTTGGCATAAATTACTCTATATTGCAATCTATGAGCAAAACGTTATTCAGACTGGAAAATACTGAGATCTACACTTAATAATCTTACGAGTTGAAAAACTTTTTTTTTCATGTGAAATTGAGGGTTGCTTTCGCTGTACAGCAAGAATAAAACGCTCTCTCAACAGTAATAATAAATAATTTTATTGAAAACTAGTGTACAGAAAAGTTGTCTATGAAAAGACGTGTTAACGGGGTGACTGTTCGTTGGAGAGTAGCTGGAGAGTGTCTGTGGTTGAAGTCGGTCGTAGGTAGCTTGGTAGTCGGTTGCAGAAGTCCCTGGTCCTGGCGCCACTCTACAGGGGTCGTTTTCCGGGACACTTGCAACATGTGTACCTACAGAATGACCCATATCAATTATCATGGGTCAATGCAAAATTGAATGCCCTTTCGATTGATATAAAATTGGTTATATGTATCTCTAACAGTTTTCCAGAAAAATCGGGTTCTTTTCTAAAATCCGAAAAAGTAGCTATGTAACAGCGTCAAGAAGACCTTGCAAAAATGTTTATTGCACTGTTTGCCATCCAAAGCAAATAGAATGTTACTCTAGTTTTGATTAACGTTGACGTTGTAGTTATATTGCTAAGTAGGGAGTAAAGGATTGTTAAAATATTTTCAAAATGTCAAATAAGTTTGTCTTCTCAAATTTCGTTGTAAGAAAATTTTGTGTAACCGTTTTACCTTATTTTCTTGCCCGCCTAGCTTCTTTTGTCATATCACATCAGATGTATAAATTTGCGATATTACGTAGTTCACCTAAACTAGGTCAACGTTAGAGGTCATTGACACTGAGAATCGCAAGCTAAACACATTGCTTTAAAAACAAATAGCGGTGCATAGCGCTTATTCAATAAAAAATAATAATAATTTCAGGTTAGTATTCTGTATCCTATTATTCTAAAAAAACTAACCCCTACTTGCGCGCTGCTTATGAATTATTTTTAATAGATGCTTCTTTATTTCTACCACATTCCTTCAAGATTTATAAGCACTAGCGCTACTCTTTTGTCGTTCGGAAAGTATTCACCTCTTGTAGTTTCATTATCGGGCAGTGTACGTCTCTTTTCCAGGCAAAAATTTGTCAGTCATCATTCGTACCAGATTAGGGGAATTGTGCTCTGCCCGATATCATGCACACGTCATTATAGCTCAGGGGAAGGCTGTGACAAATCTTTATATTGTATTTCCAGCAAGGGCCAGCCCATTTATACATTTTTTATGCTCGAGATTTATTAATTAGGACAAGTAATGTTGAGTAAATGTGATTTAATTATTCCCGTTGTCGTTATTATATTCGTGATCCGCGGATTTTTTATTATGTCAGCCTGGGTATACTCTAGATAATTCACTTAATAAATAATATTCTCTAGTGTTTCGAATTAATTTGATTAAATGAGTCGGCAAAAGTGCCGCGTTGGATTTTAGTGGAATTAAAAAAATTACCGTGATAAGTTATAAGACAAGGTTAAGTTAGCTATACTAAGTGATCCGCATTTCAGTTCAACAAATATTAGGCTATAGGCTATCATGGGAAAATATACGTAAAAGACTACCGCGCAGAGTTTTTGGAAGAAATGTTTATGGCACAGATTTTGTGTATTTTATTATGCCGAAACCAAATTTGTAGCCAATAAAACCAATTTACCAGGTTTTTTTTAGTAAAATGCTAAAACATCCCCAAAATTGGGTGAAATAATGAGGATAAGATAAAGCTTTATACTGAAATGCAGCAATTTGTAAATACTTTGAAAAAACATAATTTAATCGTTTTTTGGCTACTGATTCGGATTCAGCATCAAAAAATACACAAATACAGCGCAGAACTGTTTTTATTTTGTGGGCTGTGTGATTTTTGAGACTCTCTCTTTTTGTTCATCTTGTACAAGGGATTGTTAATTTTTATCTTTTCAATAATAGTAATAAATATACATGGTAGTGTGAATTTTATGCAGGAAACTTCAAGGGCAGGTATATCTCTTTAAAATAATAGCTGTTTGTCTTATAAACATAGATCTGGAACGGCCTCGTTTTAGAGATACAGGGTGTTGAAGTTGTTAAAAAAAATTAATTTTTTGTTTATATCTCCGGAATCTATTAACCGATCTCAATAAAATTTAGTACAGATAATGTATGACAGTAGGCCTTGCTACCTAAAATATTAGCTCTAAAGGTTCAACCACTGGTGTACAACTGGGCAGGATCACCCTTTTTTATAAAAAAAAACTACGCCACTGTATTTTTTACAAGTTATTGTAACGGATTTATATTCTAATGCACAAAATACGTAAAATAAGTAACTTGAATTTTTTCCGTAAATTTCACCATTCTCAAGTTATTCATACCAATACAATCCCCTTGTGGCAGATACTTCTAACCATAATATTACAATAGTATTTATGTTTATGCTTAAAAGTAAGTGCAATTTGTAAGCACTTCAACAACATTCTTTACACTCGTCGATTTCATCATTTTGGATTAAAAAACGTATCGGCAACTCGGAATGAGTAAATCGAACATTTGAAAAGTTCTACATAAAGATGGTAGAAATCCATACCATTTACAACCTGTGCAAAATTTACTTCCGGAAGATGCAGAGAGACACCTGAATTTTTGTCAGTGGTTGTTAGAGTCACAACATAATCCAGAATTCTTAGTAAAAATACTTTGGATCGATGAAGCTACGTTCAATCCTCATGAAATTCGAACAAGATCTTTTCAAGACGAATTTTATGTAAGTGTGGCTCGCAATAATTCGCAATAAAGTTTATGGACCATTCATCTTGCAACCATCAAATTCCCAATAATTTCTAAACTCTCTAGAAAACCATCTATTTGAATTATTACTTTCAAGCATAAACATAAATATTCTTGTAATATTATGGTTTGAAATGTCTGCCACAAGGGGACTATATTGCTATGAATAACTTGCGAATGGCGAATCTTAGGGAAAAAAATCAAGCTACCTTTTTACGTATTTAGTGCATTAGAATATAAATCCGTTACAATATGTTGTAAACAATACAGTGGCGTAGGTTTTTTTATAAAAAGAGGGCGACCCCTGTCCAGTTGTACACCACTGGTTGAATGTCTAGAGCTCGCATTAGGAAATGCAAGGCCTACAGTCACACATTATCTGTACCAAATTTTATTGAGATCGGTTAATAGATTCCGGGGATATAAACAAAAAATCCATTTTTTAACAACCTTCACACCCTGTCTCTTTAAAACGAGGCCGTTCTAGACACCTATTATTTTTATAAAGCAGACACCTATTATTTTAAAGAGATCTATCTGCCCTCGAAGTTTCCTGCATAAAATTCGAACTACCCTGTATAAACAATCAAAAATTGATCAAACTTTTGGAGAAAAAAATTAGAAGATACAGCAATTATTTTATTAAACAGTGAAAGATGTACTACAAGTATCAAAAGTGGTAAGTAATAATGAATAAATATCAATTTGAACCAGGAAATGTATTTGAAAAGGAATAGTCAATCCTAATTTTGAAAACAAATTGTTTTCGAAACGTTTTAAGAGCTGATTTAACCATTTGTATTCCTTATTTGATTACGTTTTCTCAGTGTGTGATTTTTGGTTCATCAGACGTCGATGACCAATTTCCTGACTGGTTGCCATATCATCAGTTTTGACTTCTCGACATTTTGAAAGACATATTGTTCTGTTCTTCAGAAGAAACTTGGAAACTGAAGATTAAGTTTTGTTGCAGGTACGTTTGCTATGTGGACTCGCCCATGGCGTTCCTTGGTTTGTAGTCATTGGCAGTTCTGGTCCTTGATTTTCACAAAGGAGTCGTTTCCAAACTGTAGTTAATAGTGCAACTCCTCGTCTCCCTAACTAATACCAGAATTCTGGTGAGGGAAAAGATTTTGACCACGATGTCATCAGGGAGGCAACAAATATCCGGAAGAATCGAGATAATTTCAATCGGGACGAGAGATTAGAACTAGCTGGAACTTGGAAAAAACTCATCTGCAAAAATGAGGGACAGGACAAATAAGGACTAATAACTATAGACACGGACACTCAGCAAATATAAATACCTGAGAGAGCGATATGTCACTTGAAACGTCAGGATGTATTTCATAAAATAACCTTTGAACCATCCTTTTGGCGCAAAGGTATGTTTAATTAAATTTTAATATTTTCCACGGGTGGCAAAGTAATCAGAAGAAATACCATGAATTTTTGAAAGGAATCTCTCTTAGTAATCTTTTGTTCTTTGTTTTTTCTTTTCCATGTACAGGGTTAGTCACACAGTTAGTTAGATCGTCCGGTCAATTAGCCAATTTCTTTAATCGAGGCCTCAAATATTTTCTCTAAAACAGATCTGTCTAGATGGATATTTAAATTAAGGCTGAGTAAAAATTTACTCAATAATAGTTAAATTTAGAGAAAAAGTCAACTATTAATTGGTTTTACATACTCAGAATGGTGTCAAAAGTCACTTACTTGAAAAGCTTGTAGATAATGCAACAAATTTGTAAATAATTTCAAACACTTTAGGACTAATGTCTACATTATTCCCATTTTGTTGTCGAGAGACATATTTTTATAAGATTGCTACAAGAGTAAGGAAACTTTTCCTAACTTTATATGGGCCCGAATAAGATGATATATCCTAGACGGTTAGCGACAAGCCGCAATAATCGATTATAACTTTTATTTCCGGCCAAAGTTTCGACATGAAATTGTTGTTTTATTTATTGCCTCGTAATCTTTTTCAAAATAACTCACTTCTGTTAATAGTTTTTCTTGTCCCGGGCCCCCCACGGCTCTACGAGGGTAGATTATGATACATCCGCTAAATCGTTACAACTTTTTGATACTTATCTTTCATGGACTTTGCTCTTAAGCCCCGGCCATCTCGACGACCACGGTTTACGAAATACTTACATGTAAAAAAAACGTTAGGAGATAACGTACTAACTTGCATTGTTACTGGGTTATCGCTTTTATTTTTATCATAAATACAGAGTGTAACAGGGACGTTATGTCACAATACACAACGACACTAAAATGGCTTCGATCTGACCTCCCCAGCGCCCAGCGATCGCGACCGAACATTTGTTACACTTTGAAAGTTTATGACTCTAAGTATACAGGGTGTCAACTAACGAATGTTACATACTTTAAGGGTATAATCTAGAACCCAAATGGTGTCGATTTAACCAAACTTGGTTAAAGGAAAATTGAAAAAAAGTTACAGGGTGTTATTGTTTATTTCTTGTATACTTTATTGCCACAAATTGATTGTACATTTTAAACACATTTAAAATTATTTAAAAAACCAGTGAAGTACGATTTTTTTTTCAAAAAAGGTCCCCTACTCCCCCAATAACTACGCCACTAGAGTGTACTTTGGAATAAGTTATCCATGAAAAAAAGTTACAGGAAAAATAATATAAATATTTGAAACTTTTAACACCCTGTAACTCCGTAGAGAAACGTATATATACCCGTATATATAAATTTTACCCTATAAAAAAATTTTATAGGGTAAAATTTGATTATTTTCATCGGTAGAATACAATAGTAAAGTTTGGCAAAACCTATAATTAACACCCTGTATATTTTTCTAACAAAAACTGCGACATTTTTAAGTAGATTATATGTAAAGTACGATACGTTTCACTAATAGTGTTTGGACATTAAAAAATTGTTTCTAACATATAGACAAGGGGAAAACCTCGCAATCGTGGGATACATTTTCCGACTCGATTTTTTGCATATTCAGATTCGTGAGATGTTCCTTAACATGAATCAAGATGATGCCGGCCGGAAATCTGGTGCCCGTTTGTTTAAACAAACTTTTTTTAAACAAATTGTAAAACTTAGTTTTTTCACTCCTTTCTTTTAGGTTTTTTGGCACATTATAAACAAAGAAGTTCCTATGCACTATGCCTCTAAAATTGATAGTTTTAAAGTTATAAACAATTTAATTATTCATTGATGAGAATGTTAAAAATGAGAAAAATTAATACGTTCAATATGTAGTTGAAGGCTTATAGCAACATGAGTCACAATCTGCGGAGTTATCTCCCATTTGCTCCAAAATTTGCTCTCTTGCCTCGGTTGTGGAAATAGATCTAGATCTTCCAGAATCACTATGATTTTTGCCCAATTTTCCACTATCCTGGAATTGCTGATGAAATGTGATGGATATTTGAGTAGAGAGACTGGACTATTAAGTTAAATCTCAGCAATAGACCATGAGCTTCCATTCTATTACCATTCGCACGTCCATACAAATGAATATTTGCCTTTTTCCAATAGCATTGACATGTATTATAACTTTCTTTAATTAATGTGTACCTAACCTTATTTGAATAGGAAATGTAAGTCTTTTTATTATTAAAAAAGACACACTTTTTATAGGAACACATTATAAAGAATGGAATTTAGGGTGGCCCAAAAAAAACGAGTATTTTTTTTCGTGTCTCTTGTGAAAATATGTTAGTTTATCATGTTTTAAGAGCCCCCTCAGAAAAATCAGTTCAAAAATTTTTTTTTAGAAGTCGCTCAAGATTTTTAAAAATTTGCAAAATAGTCAAAAATTGATTTTTTTTTAAATAATTTTTCTCGTTATTTTATCATTTTCCAGGTCAAAAAACATCTCGATTCTGAAAACTTCAAATCGATATTTTAATTTCTAAAGGTCACTCATAACTATTTTAACTTTCAAAGTAGTGTACCTATATTTTCGAGCGACCTCTAAAAATAAATATCAACGAACTAATAATTTTTTTTTATTGAATTTGATGAACAAAAGAATAGAAATAAATCACGAGACACTTAAAAAATTTCTCGAGGCAAAATTTACTACCGCACTGTGAGTATCAAATATTTATAATTTTTTAATTTTTTAAAATTTAAGTGTCTCGTGATTTATTTCTATTCTTTTGTTCATCAAATTCAATAAAAAAAATTATTAGTTCGTTGATATTTATTTTTAGAGGTCGCTCGAAAACATTTTAGGTACACTACTTTTAAAGTTAAAATAATTATGAGTGACCTTTAGAAATTAAAATATCGGTTTGAAATTTTCAAAATCGGGATTTTTTCGAACCTAGAAAATTATAAAATAACGAGAATAAAAATTTTTAAAAAATTCAATTTTTGACGATTTTGGAAATTTTTAAAAATCTTTTTAAATCTGATTTTTTGAGAGGGCTCTTAAAACGTGATAAACTAACATATTTTCACAAGAGATATGAAAAAAATATGCCAAAATACCTAAAATAAAGGAGTGAAAAAACTAATTTTTACAATTTGTTTAAAAAAAGTTTGTTTAAACAAATGGGCACCAGATTTCCGGCCGGCATCATCTTGATTCATGTTAAGGAACATCTCACGAATCTGAATATGCAAAATAATCGAGTCGGAAAATTTCTCCTACGAATGCGAGGTTTTCGCCTTGTCTAATATGGGTTTACTGGGAAATGAAGTGATCTCTTAATTATGCAGGTATCATATCATTATTAGCCGCTTCAAACATTTTTTCTGGGATGCCGTCTCTCCAGAGGCCCACATCAAACGTAACTTAAATTTTCTCGCACACTTCCCACTAAAAATAGACATATATCAGAAGCGAGAGACGCGCTTGTTACATACCCATTTGAAAATCCGGATGAATGACATGCGAAGCAAAGTCATTCCAGTATTATAACACATGTCAAAACTTTTTCTTACATATCATGTTTATTCTCTGAACTGATATGAATAGAACGCTCGCGCTTCGCGGCACATTTGCCATTATATGAAAATTTCCTCACTTTTTACCAACTAAATTGTATGCTAATCCCCGCCGTATATCGGGGATAGTTCATGCAGAAGTTTCCTGCGCGCACAAACACAAAGAAAGAAACGTTTTTATCGATGACAGCGCAGCGACAAGTCCTACGGACGTTAAGAGCTCGTCAAATCAGCAACAACTGTAACAGCATCGTTGCAAATGCTCCAATTTTTTCTTCTGATAAAACAGTTTGTATTTATTCAATAGCGTATTTTTATTGTACTTACTACACAAAAATATTTCTGTACTTTGTTGCATTATTTCTTAGTAAAGTATCACTTTCAGTCCCCAAGAAATTAAATAAAATTTCTGCCATAAAAAAGTGCTATTTTAGTATCTACATTCAAGGAACAAAGTTCTCTTCTAATTCCCAATTCGCTGTTTGAAAGAACAAAGCGCTCCTTTTAATTTTTAACAGATTAAGTTACACATCTGCTTTTGAAGTGCCATCTCTAATTTCAAGAAATAAAGTGGACCTTTCTATCCACATATTTTATTTTTGCATTGAAAAGTATGCTTAAGTTCATCAAAGAATAAAGTGTCTTTAAAATCCGCATAGGGTTTAATCATAAAACAAAGTGTTACTTTTAAGTTTTTTTAAGATTTAAAGTGCATCTTTTAACCCCCTTAGGATTAAAAGGTGCACTTTAGTAGCACTTTGACAAAATTTGCATTGCTACAGAAAAATCTTTCTGTACTTTGTTGGTTATATTATTTCAGAGTAAAGTTCCCCTTTTAATCCCCAAGAAATTAAATAGTTCTAGTTCTTCTCCTAGAGAATAAATTACAGTTTTACATTAAAAACTGCTATTAATCTCTACATTCAAGGAACAGTTCTTTTCTAATTCCCAGTTCATTGTTTCAAAGAGCTAAGTGCTCCTTTTAATGCTTAACAGGTTAAGTTGCACTTCTGCCTTAAAAGTGCCATTTTAATCTCTAATTTCAAGAAATAAAGTGCACCTTTTTATATCCTCATATTTTATTTTTGAATTAAATGTTGTGCTTAAGTTAATCAAAGAGCAAAGTGTCTTTAAAATCCGCAAAGAATTTAGTCATATATAGAAAAATACTACCTTAGTCCCCAGCTACAAGAAACAAAGTACTACTTTTTAAGTTTTTTTAAGATTTAAAGTGCGTTCTCTAACACCTCGGAATTAAAAAATGCACTTTAGCTGAAATTTGACAAAATTTGCCTTGCTACACAAAAATACTTCTGTGCTTTATTGGTTACATTATTTCTTAGTAAAGTTTTTCTTTTAATCTTCAAGAAATTAAATAGTTCTATCTCTTTATACTTCTAAAGAATAAATTACAGTTTTACATTGAAAACTGCTATTAATATCTACATTCAAGGAAGAAAGTTCTTTTCTAATTCCCAATTTATTGTTTCAAAGAGCAAAGTGATCCTTTTAATTCTCAACACGTTAAATTACACTTCTGCCTTAAAAATGCCATTTTAATCTCTAATTTCAAGAAATAAAGTACACCTTTCCGTCCCACATTTTATTTTTGCATTAAAATGTGATGCTTAAGTTCTTCAAAGGGCAAAGTGTCTTTAAAATCCGCAAAGGATTTAGTTATATTTTGAAAAATATTACTTTAGTCTCTAGTTACAAGAAACAAAGTGTTACTTTTTAAGTTCCTTTAAGATTTAAAGTTCATATTTTAACCCCTCGGAATTAAAATATGCACTTTAGTACAAATTTGACCAAATTTGCCTTGCTGCACAAAAATATTTCTGTACTTTGTTGCTTATATTATTTCTTAGTAAAGTTCCTCTTTTAATCACCAATAAATTAAGTAGTTCTAGTTCTTTTTTCTCCTAAAGAGTTTTACATTCAACTTTGCTATTAATCTCAACATTCAAGGAACAAAGTTGTTTTCTAATTCCCAATTAATTGTTTCAAAGAACAAAGTGTTCCTTTTAATTCCAACGGGTTAAATTGCACTTCTGCCTTAAAAATGCCATTTTAATCTCTAATTTCAATAAATAAAGTGCACCTTTCTACCCCATATTTTATTGTTGTATTAAAATGTGACGCTTAGGTTGATCAAAGAGGAAAGTGTTATTAAAATCTGCGAAGTAATTTGTCATATTTTGAAAATTACTACTTTAATTTCTAGTTACAAGAAACAAAGTGTTACTTTTTAAGTCTATTTAAGATTTAAAGTGCATCTTCTAACCTCTTGGGATTAAAAGATGCACTTTAGTAGAAATTTGACAAAATTTGCGTTCATGTAGAAACAAAATTATACAACACGAGTGTTAATTAATACAATTTTATATCAAGTGATAAGCTCTGGAATTACCATGACATTTACAGTTGCTAATATTAGACTAAAACGGAAATAGGGAATTTTAGACGTTATCGCTCTAGTTCAAGTCGAATACCAAGTGTGGACACATGTTTAGTTACAAGACTACATCAGAAATAGCATCACCATGTTGCTAAAAGCATTAAGTTTTATTGTAGTCATCCAAGTTGTTGCAATAAGCGGTAAGTCTACACTTCTTTTTACTTAATTAGTTATAAATATATGTCTATAACCTCAGTTATGTTGAAGGTTATCCACAGGAATTCATGATAAAGAACAAGAAATCGGGAATGGTTTTGGACGGAACAAAACAAAAGATAAATATAACGGGATGGGCACATAAAAATTCACAACTGTGGACTATAGAATTCAGTAGTATCCCTGGATATTATATTATTAGTAATGTTGCAAACAGGTAAGCCATTGTTTTTCTTCTCAGATAAACTTCGTAGTTTAAAAGAACTTTTTTTATTTCTTGTAGAGTGTTACCAAATCTATATTACTTTAGAAACCCAATATCCAGAGGTCAATTGTCAGCAAAAAAAATGAACTAGCCAAAAATTTCCAAATTTTTTTAGTGATTTTTAAAAGATTGTAACTTTTGAAGCTTGAAGATTATGGTTTTGAAATCTTTAGATAAAAAATAGAAAATTCAAAATTTTCAAAAAAAAACAAAATGTTCAAAATTTTGTTACGTCCTCTTTTTTGCAATTTTACATTGAACATCTCAAAATTTTTTTTTTGAAATTTAAAATTTGTTTTTTTTTGACACATTTTTTAAGGTTATACCTACTTTTTTGTCATAGTCAAAACAATTTATAAAATTGTCCTTTTATGTTGTACTGTTGACTATTTCAAACAAATATAGTCTTGACACATCAATAAACACATAAAATTCACTAGAGAATTGAAATTTTAATTATGATTGAATGCGGAAATACATTCCGTAGTCGACAGGAGGTATGTGACTTATTTCACCATAAGTATTCAGACCAAAAAAATTAGTCGAGACAATAAGTAAAGTATCCAAAAAATTTGAAGAAACCGAAAGTATAAAAGGTTTACCTGGATCAGGAAAGCGAAAAACGGTAAGCGAAAATGACTGTTAAAATGTCATGCTCGCCGTTACTGAAAATCCTCACTCATCCATTCTCTATCTCAGCCAACTTCAACTTGTCGAAGTACTCAGTTCACAGAATTCTGAAGTTTCAAAAGTGGTATCCATATAAAATGAACGTCTTACTAGAACTATGGACAGATGACGCAGACAGAAGATTACAGTTTTGCGAGGAAATTAGAAATTTATTTGAAAGATAACCCACTGACGAAGCAACTTTTTGCTTAAACGGAATTGTGAACAGGGTTTTGGAGCCAAGAAAATCCGTATTGGATGCAAGACAAATATACACAACGGTCAGAAAAAGTGAATGTTTGGTCTGAAATAGTAGGAAATCGCATACTGACACCTTATTTCTTTGAGGGCAATTTGATAGGCGATATTTATTTGAATTTTTTGCGTTTTCAGCTGACCTAAACTTAATGAGCACGATATGCCACTGGTGATGTCTGGTTCCACATTTTCGCCTCGATGTAAGAACTTACCTTAATGAAGTTTTGTAGACACTATCGAAGGATTGAAAGATCGTATCAGAGAAGAAGTTCGAAACATACCTAACACCAAATGTTATTTAAAATGTAATTGATAACTTTGAACACCAAATTGNATCATTAAAAATAGAGCATTTTAATTAATTGTTGGAGTTATTTATGTAAATGATAGCCAACATCTCTACGACGCGGCGGAATGGGAATATCTGCGTGCTTTCAGGTTCGTATCTTTTGTGGAACTTAAAAAAATATCGCATGTACGAAGACGTAACACATACAGTGTGTTCCCAAAAAGATGGAACGAAATTTATATATTTTTTTCAGTTTATATTTTAAAAAATCGTTGAAATAGGTCAATTAGCAAATAGAAATTGTCACTTTTCCGCAGTATTTTCTATTTTTTTCAGCCACATTTGGCAGACCTATAACATTACCGACATTTTTTTTAATAGGACGCTCTATATTAAAAAAATGTCGGTAATGTTGCAGGTCTGTTAAACATGTCCCAAAAAAATAGAATAAATTGCAGGAAAGTGACAATTTCTATTTACTAATTGACCTGTTTCAACGATTTTTTTAAAATTTCAACTGCAAAACAAAAATATGAATTTTGTTCTTATCATTTTAGGACACAGTGTATATTAAAATAAATGATATATACTCATTAATCTTAAACAAAGCTCATTTGGAGACTTGTTCATAGTAAGTTTGATCAAACCTTTTACTTACACCCTGTATACTTTTTTAGGAAAGCTCTTGATGCCAGTCCTTTAACCAAAGCGCTGTCGACTTACCCAAAACATGGAAAGCGAACCCAAAGGTGGAAATTGACAACCATCGATGAGACGCGATTTCAAGTTCAGCGGCATCCCAACGATTTTATGATTCAAAAAAATGACAAAGTGGTACTCGGTCCTAAACAGAACGACGACAGCGACAAATGGATACTGGTTGTAGCTCACTCAGTGTAATTTAATTACAGTGTACTAAAATACTTTTTATTGAAATTGTAACGTGTGTATTATTTTTCTAATTTATTATTTTTCTTTGTATTTAATTATAATAATCAGATTTTTTCCAGTATACACCTTGTGAGTACAAAATTTCAATGTATACATACTAATACTCCTTTCGTGTCATAATATTTTTGCATCAATTAATTGTATGTATGTAACTACCTAATTATTTAGCAGTTCGTTGGTGTATAAAAAATAAAGATTGGATTTACGTGTCTCTAACAGTTTTTTTATTTTTATGAAAACCCCATGTTTTAGTGTGATACATCATAATTTTTCAATAATTATACAAATATTAAGTTTCAAGAAGTTCCGATATCTGCACAAATACGATTTTTTATCAAGTGATGACCTGAGTTCTAAGTATCAAACGAAAAGCAGATTATCCAAAATTATTACAGAGGTTATCAATGCAATTCAAGTTAACACAAGTAGACCAGGAAAATAAGCTGGGAAATGACCATTTCGTGAATTTTTGTTTCGGCAAGCTGAATTTATCACTATAGATGCTAAATATTATGTACAATAACATATTAGTTTCCACAGTCATAAAAATTGGGGGAAGTTTACAGGGTGGTTAATTGCATAATTTTTACGTAAATTCACGTTTTTCGGTTCATTTCCACGAGAAAACAGTAAGGTACTTTTTTCCGTCTTCAAAAGATCTACAAAACTAGCCCTCGAGCGTCAAAAAATATTGATTAGATCAAAAGTTATAAACAGATGAAGTTTATTTATGACTTTTGAATTTAACATTTATAAACTGCGTTATTATTACCAGAACGTTTTGGCATCGCGTCTTCTCATTCCTCATCACTATCTAATAACTCACACGAAGTCTGGAATCGGTAAGTTGAATAGACTAAAATTATGGCCTTATAAAAAATTAACTAATTATTAGTCTGAACGATTCCGAGGATCTTCCACAATCACATTGATATTTTTCATGGTAGATTTCATAATAATACATTGAAATCTATCATTTTTTTTTAATTTAAAATTTGCAACCGGGATTTTTTTTTATTTTTAAGCCTTAGTTGCAAAATGAAGTATACAACGCACGAGCGTGATATATATTATTATATATTCGGAAAGCTTATGAAAAGAGCTTTAAGTTAAAAAAAAATCGTCAAGATTCGTTGAAAAACAACGGAGTTACAGACTGTCAAATATATTATTTTCAAGAGAATTTCCCTTATTTTACTTAACGGCAGGACTATGAATATTATGGTCATTTTCTTCGGGCTCGCTGTCGTTGGCTTCGCCCACCCTTCCGCCGCGCCACGCCTCGCTGAAAATCAAACGACCCACTGACTTTTGACAATATTTCTTATGCACTTAAAATACTTCCACAAATAAAATATTTTTTCTTCAAGCGTATAATAATACTTATATTATATAGTGCAACACCTCCTTTAGAAGCAGCCTATTGTTTAACTAGTACAAATATTTTTCATTTTTTAACTAGTAAAAAAATGTAACAATGTGTAGGTAAGTATCCTAGCAACGAATTAAAGATTCAAGAAGCTTTGACGTTTCATTAAGTGTCAGTTGAAATTTGATGTCGCGTCGGGTCGTTTTTAAAATGTCTGAAGAAATGCAGTGCACACCACCAGAATTACTGGAAATTGCAAATACATCAGTGGCAACACTTATACCAACAAAGTCGAGAAAAATTTATGAAAATGCTTATGATAAATTCATAAATTGGGCAAAAGAAAATAATGCACATATTTATTCAGAAAATGTGATGATAGCATATTTTACAAGATTATCCAGAACACTGAAAAGTTCAACTTTATGGGCGCAATATTCAATGGTAAAATCTAAATTAAACATAATGTAAATATTGAGAAATATTCAAAATTAATTACATTTTTGAAACGACAAGGTGAAAATTATAAACCAAAAAAGTCGAAAGTTTTGTCTAAAAAAGAATTTGACGAATTCCTGAATAAAGCACCTGATGATAAATATTTAGCAACCAAGGTATGTACTTTTTAAATTATAGGTAGATATATATTTAACCTTTTTATATTTGTAATACAAAATTTTGTTATAATTTGTAAACTTCAAGTTATTTTATAGTATCCATTACGAGAATAATAAACAATTTTCGGAAATAAAGATAGCTCATTGGAAGAATGTTGTAAAAACTCATAAATATAGATGTCTTAAAATTACGTCATGTTTTAGAATTTCCTTGCATTTTCCAACTTTTTTTATTGTTACAAAATTAATAATTCTATATTTTTTAGGTTGCACTAATATTTGGAGTCACAGGAGCTTGTAGATGCGATGAACTCATTCAAGTAAAAGTTAATGATGTAAAAGATTTGGGAAATATAAT
>NW_019416509.1:261100-317142 GCF_000390285.2 Anoplophora glabripennis
ACTATAAAATATAGAGCGTCCTATTAAAAAAATGTCGGTAATGTTACAGGTCTGTTAAACATGTCCCAAAAAAATAGAATAAATTGCAGGAAAGTGACAATTTCTATTTACTAATTGACCTGTTTCAACGATTTTTTTAAAATTTCAACTGCAAAACAAAAATATGAATTTTGTTCTTATCATTTTAGGACACAGTGTATATTAAAATAAATGATATATACTCATTAATCTTAAACAAAGCTCATTTGGAGACTTGTTCATAGTAAGTTTGATCAAACCTTTTACTTACACCCTGTATACTTTTTTAGGAAAGCTCTTGATGCCAGTCCTTTAACCAAAGCGCTGTCGACTTACCCAAAACATGGAAAGCGAACCCAAAGGTGGAAATTGACAACCATCGATGAGACGCGATTTCAAGTTCAGCGGCATCCCAACGATTTTATGATTCAAAAAAATGACAAAGTGGTACTCGGTCCTAAACAGAACGACGACAGCGACAAATGGATACTGGTTGTAGCTCACTCAGTGTAATTTAATTACAGTGAATTAAAATACTTTTTATTGAAATTGTAACGTGTGTATTATTTTTCTAATTTATTATTTTTCTTTGTATTTAATTATAATAATCAGAATTTTTCCAGTATACACCTTATGAGTACAAAATTTCAATGTATACTAATACTCCTTTCCTGTCATAGTATTTTTGCTTCTGTTAATTGTTTGTATGTACCTAATTATTTAGCAGTTCGTTAGTGTATAAAAAATAAACATTGGATTTACAAGTCTCCAACAGTATTTTATTTTTATGGAAAGAACCATGCGTCAGTTATTTTCAAACTTCTTGAAAATCCCATGTTTTAGTATGATACATCATAATTTAATTTTAATTATACAAATATTAAGTTTCAAGAAGTTCCGATATCTGCACAAATATGATTTTTTATCAAGTTTTTATGACCTTAGTTCTAAGTATCGAAAGAAAAACAGATTATCCAAAATTATTACAAATGTTATCAGTGCAATTCAAGTTAACACAAGGGTATTATAGCTCTTTCACAAACAAAAATTTGTTATTAACAAAAGTACAGCATAAACAAGAACATGTTGAAAATCTTATCTGCCGCTATTCTCATACAAATCGTTGTAGTAAACGGTAAGCTTTAGTATCTACTTTACCAATTATTTGTATCGATTCATTTTTATATTGATTTATTGAAGGTTACTCAACAAAATTCATGATAAAAAACAAAAAAAAAACGGCGATGGTTTTGGAAGCGACACAAGATTACATAGACATGACGTAATGGCCAAATAAAGATTCGCAGCAATAGAGCTTGGAAACGATGCTAACTGGTTATTCTCTTATTGGCAACGTAGCAATTTTGTAAGCTGGTTTATTACAAGGTTATCTTGAAAACAATGAAAGTAAGTTAAGTATTTAAGTAAGATTAAGTGAAATTTTCACTCTATTAGTATGAGTACAACTAAAATTTTATGAGTGAAAATACTGCAACAGAAGTGAGTGAATTTTACACAAGTCCGAGTTTCTGCTAACTATTAAGTGAGTGACCTTTGACTCTATTCTGAGTATGTAAAACCAATTTAGAATTGACTTTTTGTCTAATATGATTTAAATTTAACTATTACTGAGTAATTTTTTGTTCTGACTTGGTTTTTAATTGAGTGGAAAGAAAATTCACTCATAAGTGAATACAGGGTGTCCAGGATATGGTGGGCAATCTCTCGGATTTGGGTAAATCGTGCAAAAAGGACGTCGCAAGTTCATATTGATTTGTTTTTCTTCGATTTTTCGGTATAACTGTTTTGTTTCTTATTAAATTTGGATAATTATTGCGTCAAAACAGTGTTATATGAAGGTATTTTTGTTGATGTGTTCAATTTACAGATAGCTACTTACACTTAGATAGAAAACCCAAATCCAAAGTTAACTCTTAAATGATCCCTAATTTGACCCCAGGGCTCAAGGTGAGAGTTACAGTTATACCATAAATCATGACCACGGTAGTTTGCACTGAATTTGCCACAAAAATTGCCTTTAAAAATCGACTTTCTAAACCCTTTTTTGTTAACTTTCGAAGAGACAAGGTTAAAGTTATGCATTTTTGCACTTGACTTGATAAATAAATATAATTTTGCAAAAACTATTGGACCCACAGCGCCCATCTTTCGCACAGTTTTGAATAACAATAAAACTCACAACTTTTAGGCACATTTATAAAATTCCAACAAATAACAACCAAGTTATGGATAATTAAAAAAATTCAGTTTTTCCACGTTTTTTTTTAGTTTTTTTTCAATAACTTTTAAGTTAATAATTTAAGATAATTTATCCGATTTTAATCTATCATTTTGTAGGTCTTTTTATTGCGCATATTTCGTCTGTTGAACACTTTTCTTTAAAAGTTTTTTTATTATTTTGACATGTAGAATCCATTCCTGGTGTTCTGTGCTATTCTCCCGACACACCCTGTATATTAAATAAAAAACAAATTTATCTTCTGTATTCCCAGTAATTTAGAGTATCAACTAATTGTAAGTTCGATAAGGTCAATCGCTAATCAAAACAAATTATCTGCGCTGATATTATTCAGTATTTGATTTCCAAGAGAAAAGTACGTATTTAACAAATATGTCGAAGGAAGTTAGTTTTTTTGTGTTAGTCCTAATTGTTGCTATAACTGGTAAGTTCCAAGAAACAGCAAGGACTTTTTACTTACATACACAGTAAAAATTGAGTATTAAATTTCACACTCGGAGTGGTTCGTATTTATCTACATTTATGAGGATAATAAGCAATTTGTTTCACTTTTGATTACTTACTAAAGTAAAATAACTACATTTATCCAACACTTGTATATAACGATACTATAATTTATTTGGTTTTAAAGGAATAATGTCGCCTATAAGTCACTAGTGAGTTATAAGTCATAAGTCACTAGTAAGTTATGACTCATAACCCGCTAGTGACTTATAGAAATCATAAAATGACAAATGTTTGGTTAATTTTTTTTAGTTTTTATTAGAAAACCAATTTGAAACAGTAATAAGTCAACAAATAACCTAAAATGCTACAAACTTACAATCTACCTACTTATTAATATTAACATTAACATTAACATTTATGATAAAGCCGTAATTTGATGCCAAAGGATTATTGGAATCATTGGTGATTGTGGTAAATTTATAGAACAGGTTGCCCCTTTGCTTGTGCTTGCTTCAGGAGTCTGCATGCCTTGTATCTTTTAAGCAATATCAATTTTGCTGGAAATTAACTCTTCTATATAACTTTCTGCTACGGTAGATGACTTCCATCCATAGTGACGTTTGAGTGTTGTAATATCCCCTTCAGCATTGACCAAGAGAGTTACAGTTGCGCGACGCAAGCCATGCTATGTATATAAATTAGAATCTGTCAAGTCCAAAAATCGCGCAACAAGATTAGAGATATTTGATAGCTTATTAATACCAACACATTGACGAGTGCATTTTGCCTTATGAAAATTGCAGAATAACCTTTTATGCTTTTATGCATTTTGAGGCTTTAGCTTAGAATATTTTCTAATTAATTCAATTGGATTAACACAAAATCCTTCATTTAACACAACGAAGCTTCTTGGTTTGTTCATTTTAGTATTTGAGATCATGATGTGGATATACTGCTCTTTATCCTCTATATTGTCTATGGGTCAATTCCTCGCAACGGCAAGCGCCAAAAACTCCTAATATCAACGCCACCTAAAAATAACAAATTTAATAAATATAACTTAGTTAAACTATTCAGTAGAACCTACCTTATTCATAAGATGATCTTGGTCTAGGGCTTCACGCAAAAATTGTTCGATTTGTTCTCTTTCTAAGACCTTGGAATTTTTGGTTGAACATGTTTGTGCTTAGACTTTAGAAATGCCACTAGTCTTCCGAATTTAGAAATTTCAATGTTCTTGTAAACTCTCAAAGTTGACTTCAACATGGAATATTTAGTCCACAGTGTGAATGGAGCTAATTTCTCACTTAAATTGAAAAAATAAGCCAGTAAGACATCTTCGTTTACGCCTTTCGCTCCTTCTTTGATTTTCCAATCTTGAAATTCCTTCAGTTCTTTGTTGTATATAGATTTTGATTTTTCTAAAATTTCAAATGGAAATTCTAGATTTTCCATTTTTTCAGTCTTGGTTTTAGGATTTCAACGTGATTTCAACCCAAGAAGTATTGTTTGTTTACTGACAACCCTTGGTTACACACACAAATCTGTTCGATTTTTTGGAAACAAGACAGATTGTTTTTTAGAACGTTAATTGAAAGCAAGCCAAGTGCCGATATAAAAAAAAATATATAATAAGAAACAAGTAATACAAAATGAAGCAACCAAAAAGATAACAAGCGCTTTGAAGATATCTAGTGACTTTTCCAGGTACTAACAAAAAGAACGATTTATTCTGCAGGTTACCAGGAAAAGTTTGTGCTAGAGAATAAAATAACAGGGAAAGTTTTGGGTGGAGAAGGACAATCATTTGGGCAAGAAGAAGATTGGGAACATGGGAACTGGCAGCTCTGGAATCTGGAGCCACGGAGCAATGCTGGATATTCTGTCCTACGCAATGTAGCAAGTGGGTAAGCTTTTCCATTTTGCTTATCGTCCCCGAATTCATCATTTAGCCAGGTTATTGAGGAACGTTTGCTGTACACTCCATACAATATTTGTTGATAGAATTCCAAGAAAAGAATAAGTCAATAAAGTTCTGTTACCGGAACTACTGTAACAATTTCCCGCGGCAGGTGAAATTTTCCGCCATTGTCTACCAGAGGTGTCGAATGTGGTTAATTCCAAGAAAGTGACGCGGGGGTCTTTGGAATTCTATCTCAACAAATATCGTACGAACTATACACTGTAAAAAATAACAACTACAACTTTATGAGTGAAACTATTGCAACAGAAGTGAGTGACTTGTGACTCTATTCTGAGTATGCAAAACCAATCAAGGGTTGACTTTTTCTCTTGGACCATTAGAAAAATGATAGACAAATTTTGACGACGGATTTGGATTTGTCGTGGCAAATTATATAAAGTTCATTTATTAGAAAAACGGCTAAAACAAGAAAATTCATGAAAATTTGATTCTATCAACTTTGACAAGGCCATTTGAAGGTCAGATCATAAAAATTCTTTACAATGATATTTTTTCTAAGATCTTCATTACCTAGGCTTTCATTTGGCTCCTGGTTCGTTTTTCTACCTCAACTCTAAGTCGAGATAATTGATTTTGGCACTCCCCCTCTCAAAATAGTACAGTGTGCGCCGCTGCTTCCACTTAATTGATATCTGGAGTGGTTTTGCATCGATTTATACACTGTAAAAGACTCGGTGTGAGCACAGACAAATAGCTTGGCGATAAGCTATATTGTCTGTGGTGTGAGTGAAAGCAATAAACATTTTCACTCAATATTTTGATCATTTTACTCATTTGTGATTATATTTAAACTAAAACTGAGTACTTTCACTCAAATATAGGTACTCCTTAAATAAATTCTTCACGTAAACTCGTATTTGGTGCACTTGTACTTAAATCAGAGTAAATGTCCTCATTACTGAGTGATTTTTCATATCCAGATGCATTGTCTTTGTCTGCTCCCATCGTCCCATTAGGTTATCTCGTGACCTGGCGTGGTAGATGGCAGTATGGCGTATGGTGTGCTTTGGAGTTTATTGCTTTATTGCTTTAAATGTTATATTTTCTGTTTCTGTTTTCATCATCTAAATCTTATATAAATCATTTGTCTCAATGCGTAAGCAGTACTTATGATTTCAAATGACATATTTAATTTTATTATGTAACATATATTTTTAGAATAGTCATAACATACCCTAAGAATAGATCGGAATATCAACTGTGGAATGTGAATACCAATGGCGACACATGGATACAGCTCAATCGCTACGTCCTAATTTTGAATAAGACAGCCTTATATTTCACATTCAGAGAAAATGATGAGAGGGACAGATGGTTTTTGATGGCACATTCCAAGAAAAACGATACAGGATATGACATTGTGCCCCGTAGTGATGTAAAATAGATACGTTAAAAAAATTCTATAGGCACTTTAATTACCCTAATTTTTTAATTACTTCATTATGATAAGATAAATAAAAGAATTACTATCAATTACAATTCGGTTTTTTATTTTAAAAATGTTCGTTTCCCAAAAATATTAAGATATAAATAAAAAAATTATACGTACATTTCCTTATATTCAATACTAGTTGTAGAAGACAAGTGAACTATGCTAAAATCAGTAGTCATTGATTATAAAAGAACTACTTTTTTGATACACAGTGTCCCGGTAGTTGATTAAAAAATATCGGGTACAATTAGAAGAGGCCAAAACAATATCAGTTCTTCATATAATTTTTTTTCATATGTGCCTTCGTTAACAAGTTACGGGCCTTCAAAAGTGAAAATTAAAAAGTTATTTTTATTTACAGTCTCTAAACCATTAACTTCAGCATGATACAAATTTGTTGATCGATAACACATGCATACAGCTTGTTTTTGATATTATAAGTCAAACTTCATTATGCCCAGAACGCCAGGGACGGAATATGCCCAATGGTTAACAACTCAGAATTTTTGCATAGATGACGATCGCAATCTGCCTATATCAAAAATATGTTCCCTGACGAATTTTCCAGCGATAATACCCTTTTGATTCAACTCGGTAAAATTAACAGTTTAGGAAATATTTGTGATTTTGTCACATTGTACATCGAGCGGGCGCCTCTACCATTTTTTGTTTTTAATTTTTTATTGTACTTAATTACTATACGTTGGAAGCATACATATTTTTAAAATAAGAGCCGAGAAAATTTCACTTTACTTACTTTTTACACATAACAAAATATAAAAATAAAACAAGAATAAGTTAAAGTAAGTTCTTAATTTTCACCTTTGAGGGCCCGTAACTTGTTAACGAAGGCCCATATGAAAAAAGTTTATATGAAGAACTGATATTATTTTGACCTCATCTATTTGCACTCTATCTTTTTGTATCATGCATCGGGTCACCCTGTATATTGGAAGGGTAATACAAAGCCAAAACTACTATGATGTTATAATTTTATAATAGATAAGCAATGTTTCTATTTAACTTGTGAATCTCACTGTCAGTGACCTAGTCTACCTGAATTATAGTACTGTCGCTACCTAAACTAGATTTAAAATAATTAAAATGGGGATGTACAGAAATACGGTATGTTTCTACTCTTCCTTCTTGTTCAGGCACTGCAACATCGAGTCGGTGCTAGATTTATTAAATTAATCCAAAATAAATAAAATAATAAAATTTAAGTAGAAATCCTAATACTTCCGAGGTGCAACTGTGGTTAGCCACTCATTTCTGCTGCCGCACGCCTGTGAGAGCGGATACGTCGGCTGTCGTCGCACCTGGTATAAAACGGGAATGGCCAAATACTTCACTGATTCATTTAGTTGCATTTTTATTTTAGTCTTCGATTTTATTAGTTTATAAGAGGGTATTCATAAATAGCCACAAAATTTCAAGTGTCATGCTCTAAAGATCAGGTGAGTAACCAGATTATTTATTTATTTTGTGTATTTCATTTATTATTATTGATTACTGCTTAATTTTTCTGATAGGTTAGATTTTAAGTACTCTTTCATAGGTTACCTATTTAAAAGAATTAAATTTTTGTTTTTTTTTTTGTGGAATGATAGGACTCGTGGCTTACATCTACTCAACAAAACTATTACGTCAAAATGCAGTACCTTACCAGTAACCTATCCTTTATATATGAGATTTGACAACAATGCGCAGCCCAGTTACCAATTGTGCATGCGCTGTGACTAAAACGCGGTGTTGTTTGAGGTCGCACTAGCTTGTCCAGCTGCGGGGTACGAAAATTGCTAAAAGAAGGTTAAAAAGAAAATTAAGTTTTCACTAAGGAATTTGAAAAAATAAACTGTCGGCACGTGCTTCTAAAGATCAAGAGGAAATCCTCTTTATAAATAAATACGAGCCTCACTCAAAGTAGCACTCTGTACATCGTACACTTTAAAAAGTTCTTAAAATTTCGATTATCTTGTAATGAACCAGTTTTAGTTTCCAGTTTTATGCAAGGCTTTTGCCGTTTGTTTTCTTAATTAGCTTAATTAGTTAAGAGCAATTATCCACACCACGATTAAAACCATAGACAAAATAGACTGAACTATAGAGGTAAGCCAGTGAAGCCAACCGTTAGCCCAACCTCAGACCAGCCAGCCTCGCGCTCTCAGTCGCTCTTAGACATTCGATGTGTTAACATTGTTAGTATTTTAATAAATATATTGTTTTTATTTGTGCAATCATGGGGCAGTGTATCATTGACGATTGTAATAGCAGATCTGATCACAATAGTGCTGAAATTTCATTCTTTAGGTAATTAATAACATAAAAATATTTTTTGCCATTTCGACGACTTCGCGCAGCATTCTCCATCTCACATGCACTTATTTCCATGTTTTTTAGTGCCACGTTATTAACTGATGTAAACATATACAGGTTCATATTATCAACCGGCTATTTACAATTAGTTTTTTGTCACAGTTGGTGTTTATTTTGATGATGGCTATTAAAAATAATTGTAAATATTGAATCCTCAACATATAATTTCAATAATAAACATATATTAATGTTAAATTACAGGTAATTAGTTAGGTACTGAATAAAATTGTATTAGGTACCCATTTTCTTGTTTTTATTCTCAGGTTTTCTAAAGAGGGTGGAAATGAAATTGGAAAGGGTCAAAGCCATAAAAAAAGATAAGGCACCTTCAAAATCGTCTGTTATATGTTTTTTACATTTCCAAGAGAAGTTTATTATTATTAATAAAAACGGCGCTAGAATTTTATCCAAAAATGCAGTGCCAATTTTAAATTTGCCAGGAGTGATTAGCAAACCGTCGTTAAAAAAGAAAAATGACAATTTAAGAAATAGAAATAATAATATATTTGTTTAATAACTCCTATAAAAACAGTACACCCAAGCTACAGAAAAATAAAATTGTGTATCATGTATTAAAAAACTGTTTTAATGTGAATTTATTTAAAAAATATGGATAAGAACTTGCGAGGACTGTATGTGAAAAGTATATGAAGTTAAAATATTTAAATCATTAAAATCTACTAAAAGACAAATATCAAATAAACTAACATTACTTAGAGGACAATAAATATATTTAAATTATTTTGTAGGTTTATTTAAACAAAACATTAAAATAATTATTTTCTGAATTCCAAACTTGAAAAATGAATATTTGTCGTAAGTGTAAAAATACTCTTTAACCCGGACCTGATCAAAATATGCGCGGTCGGATTACCTCACACACTCCACTTCCCCGCAATTTGGCTTCATCGGTTCCCATACTTTGGGATAGGAAATGTACACTCTAGGTGCTCTGTGATTAAAACCGTCCGTTTACCCCACTATGACGAGTGCCGCGCGCAAGATCCCACCACGACCCCTGCTAGTCAGGAGGGGATCGAGGCAACAAAACTGTTTTTCCTGCCCAAAACTCCTTAGTTCGTTGCCAGAACTCGAAGAGTTCCAGAACCACTCCGAGGACCCCACCAAAGACCCGCCATCCGAACCCAAGGAGTTAGCAGTCGAGATCAATCATCCGGGATACCCAGCAACTGCTGGTTTGGTTGGGTATCCCACTGCCAGTGGAAGACGTTGTATGTTGACCGCTTCCACCTCGAACAGACTTTGCCTCCTGTTAGCCAAACAATTCCTTTTTCCTGATTGCCGTTTGCTTATTTATGCTCGTTGTGCATTGCATTGCTTCGCTTTCTCCTTGGCTGGTTGAAACTCCGCTTAATTTCCGTTGCTTTGCTAGAAACCACAGACTAATTTTATTTGTAGAATTAGAGTAGCCCGTAATTAATCATTTTTCTTTGTTTCAGAGCCATTTGGACCAGGTATATTTGTTGATTATTAACTACTCTGATTTGTTAAACCTTTTTATTTCTAGCACCGACCGAAATTAAAACCGAATAATTGTTTATGGCGTACCGTTTCTGAGTATTAAATTGTTTATTGTAAAATAAACCAAACGTCTAATACTGAATTTGTTTACCGTACGATTTTGTGTCCTGATTCCCGATATTTGACTATGATCTAATTTTATATTTGTTTACAGCACCGAAAACATCGAATACGTATTTGTAATTCCGTAATAAATAATTGCTCCAACCAATTTTATTTAATCTTTCACACTGTTTGTATATTATTTTTGCATTTCTGTATTTTAGTTGTTTATAAAATTGTAAGTAGAATCTATTTTACTTTTGATTGTTTCAATTTCCGTAGGCCTTAATAATATAAAATAAATCTAGGAAATATATTTCCAGTTGTATTCATTTTTAACACCGACAAGGTTGATAAAATGCCGATCAGGAAAAAAGGAGTCCTAGTCTCTTCTTGTGACCTACACTGTTAGTGTATTCTTGAAAGGTGAAGAGTGATAGGTATCCAAAACCCTTTGATGGCAATGTCGTATTACCTTTGGACAGTACCGTGAAGTTTAGTAACCTTTAAACACATACATACAAACCCTTAAATTATTATTTACCTCCTTGTATTCTTTTGCCTTGTGGTCTCTCCTTTTATTTACAAATTATGCTTGACATAAGAAAGGGTTATCAAACGTCGCCATTCAAAATATGTATGCCAACCTAAAAATAGTTTCAGTTGTCTCAAAAACATGTTGCTAAAAGCAGTGATCTTGGAATTATTTGTACAATTTATATATGGTAAGTGCTGAAAAAAAATGCTTCTCTGTGGTATTTAGAAGGAAGATATTCAGGCTGATTCAAACTTCAGTACAAATAATTTAGGTGCATATTTTAGGTGCGTGGTCAAAAGAAGTCTTTTTTCCTATAAACGTGGGATATACAGGGTGTTAACATTTTTTATTTTTTGCAATTTTTAGGTGTAATTTCCAAATAGATTTGAATGTGGGCACGGATTTTTTTTAGGATGCTAAGTATAAATATGTCATTGCTTTTGACGCTGTTTTTAGAGAGCGCCACCTATAAGGGTACGCTTGAATTAAATTGGCCCTAACTTTTTTGCTACCCTGTACATTGAAATTTGGTATCAGTGCGTTTATTCCCATATCAGTTTTAAGCAAAAAAGGTATTCTTTGTCGAAACCTTTCAAACCGACCATTTCCAACATATTGGCTGATGAAGAGTTAAATGCTCACCATATTTTCAAATTTTATTAACTATTTACGGTGAAAAATTTTAAAATTTATTTTCACCATCTAATCAGTGATGCAGTGATCTTGAATTTTAGCTGTTTACATTTTTTTGATACAACTAACCGTTTTCGAGGAACTCAGTGCTGACATAGAGAAAAAACATAGTAGGCTATGACTGCTTCGTTTGACAATTATTCTAAGCGGTTCTGTTCAAATCTAAGTCTTAGGAACGATACAGGCAGAAAACAGATTATTACAAAATAAAAAACACTCAAATTTATTGAACCTTAAACATATTTTGGTCAAAAATATGGTTATTAATGATTCTTATAAAAGAATTTTGTAGGCCAGGAAATATAGAGTTGGACGCGACTTTTTGTTTCGGTGGGCTGAATTTATTACTATAGATGCTAAATATTATGTACAATAACGTATTAGTTTCCACAGTCATAAAAATGGGGGGAAGATTGTTTACAGGCTGGTTAATAGTATAATTTTTACGTAAATTCACGTTTTTCGCTTATAACTTTTTCCGTTCATTTCCACTAGAAAACAATAAAGAACTTTTTTTTTCGTCTTTAAAAGACCTACAAAACTAGCTCTCGAGCGTCAAAAAATATTGATTAGATCAAAAGTTATAAACAGAAGAAGTTTATTTATGACTTTTCAATTTATTTATTTATAAACTGCGTTATTATTACCAGAACGTTCTGACATCACATCCTCTCATTCCATATCACTGTCTAATAACTCACACGAAATCTGGAATCGGTAGTTGAAGTTATGGCCTTATAAACAAATTAACTAATTATTAGTCTGGACGATCCCGAGCATCTTCCACAATCGCACTGATTTTTTTCATGGTAGATTTCATAATAATATATTGAAATCTATTATTTTTTATTTTTTATTTTTAATGTAGTTTTGTTGAGGGGTTCCAAACCTGACAGCTGGAAAGATGGACGGCGGCCAAATTTTGACGCTCCTATTAAACACATCGAAAACTCAGTCATTGTCTAAGGTATTTTTGTATCTGAATGAAAGTTTTTCAGATTTCAAGTATCCAAACCAACGAATACTTCTCCATTTCAGAACTTGGACAACCCACTCTTATGTTAATATTTTGGTTTTATTTACTTACCATCACTTTCTCTATCACTATCCATTGAAAATTTAAAAAATGAAACAATATTATTAAGAAAACACTTAAAAAACTCTCCGTACGCCGTACACACAATAGAATTTAGGTACGACAGAATACAGAATGGTTAGTAGGAAATGGGTTCAAGTGCACTTGAATCCATTTACTTCCAAATTAAATGAAGATTTATTTGGGTATGTTTTTCTACTGACTAATTGATGGCAGTGGAATAGTGAAATGAACTTGAATCTTTTTACTGTCAAATTTTAATAGCTTTTAACTATGAGAATATTCACTTAACTCATTCTTTGTAAAAAGTGCACTTGAATCATTTCCCTTCTAACCCCTCAATTAATATCTCCGTAAATATTTATAATTTGAAAATCACTTTCATTGTACTCATTTACATGTATGTACACATTTAAGTTCACTCTGTATACAAGGCTGTACTTAATTTAAACACCCAAAAACTAATAAATCAATTTTAGAAAGAACTATCTGAAATTTTCCACTTATCGCACTCACCACTCGCGATTTTGTAGTTGAACAGCTCATTTGTATGGTTGAACAGCTAAGTTATACAAGTTTAGCCTGGATAGCACAGCACCACAAAAAAAAAATCTGTGCATCGGACAAGACCACTATATTCTTATGTTTTCGAGGGCACTGAGTCCCAATCGAAAGTCCGTTTGACCTTGTCAGGTCAGGATAAAGGTCATTTCAAGGTCAAACCGGGAAAAATCCCCTATGGTGGAGGCAACCATGGTTATTATACGTTTTTGGGGTCGGAGACTGATTCTCAGGTCTGTTTGACCTTGTTAGGTCAGGTTAAAGGTCATTCCAAGGTCAAACTGAGAAAAATCCACTATAGCGATGGCAGCCAAAGTAATTAAATGTTTTTTCAGGGCGCTGAATCCAAATTAGGGTTCCTTTTGTCTCTATCTGGTCAAGATCAATGTCAAACTAAGTAACTTCTAAATGGGGTTTAGTGGGAATACTCCAGGCTTTTTTGGTCGCGTTATTGGGAGTCCATTTGATCTTGTTGCATCAGGGTCAATGTTATTTTAAAGTTACTTAATCCTAATACCTATTAGTTGGCAAAAATACAATTTCAATTTTTACCACGCTCATCTATAAATGGGCCGAAAGACTCTGCCTTTACAATCCTGCTACCATGAAGGATACTGGAAACGATGACAACTGCTCCGAAACGAGATGTATAGAATGATTCGCTTCTCGGTTTGATCTTGAATTGACCTTTAACCTGACCTGACAAGGTCAAACGGACCTCAGATCCGGGTTCAGCGACCCCAAAAGCATATAATAACCACGGTTGCCTCCACCATAGGGCATTTTTCTCGGTTTGACCTTGAAATAACCTTCTCCATCTAAGTCAACCATACGCGGAAAACGCCAGCTTTTGTGCAAATAAATTGTGGTCTGTGCTACCTCTGTATTTTCTAATGCTTCGCGTATAATAAAAACTAATCAAACTAAAAAATCTTTTCATGTGTTTTGGAGGTTATCAAGAAAAATATGTAATAGAAAACAAGCAGATAGGCGAGGTCTTAGAAGATGTTGAAGACGTCGTTCTGTTAGCCAAATGGAATTACAAGGACTCACAACTGTGGACTTTGGAACCACAAAACGAATCTGGATATTTTGTTATTCGCAACTTCGAAACTGGGTAAGTCACCTTTTATATCGTCTTTGATTTAATCACAGTCAGTTTTACCATAATTATAACCCTGCTATGCATCATATCCAGGCGCGACCTAACATGCTTACCCAATGTCATAACCAACACGGAATGGACCATAAATACATACCACTATACTAGGATTATGGCCGAAAGTTCTACAATATTTTTGAAACAGTCAAAAAATATCGCGCTGTGTTCTAAGTCTAAGCAGAATGATGAAAGCGACATATGGTCATTTATAAAAAAATCTCAGCTAAACAGGAGACCTGTAACAGAAAGCGTTGGCACAGGATTGGTGATAGACGACTCTCGTGGTATGTGACAGTCTTCAATAAAAATCTAGGTCATATGTAAGAATACCATCGATTTATAGATTTTCAGTTATGGTTACCGCAAAACAGTGGTGATTCGTCGTATGAAGCTACTGAGGCCTGGCCTCAGTGTAAAATTTGGCTCTCACACCGTATATTTTAATACATAGGTACTATTCTACTATTAACCTAAATAAACAGTTAGGTAAACTAATTTCCAGTTACCTATTACATTTATTTTCTAGTCCAGACACTGAAGTATTTTGGCTACCAATTTTTTCGGATGGAATGGATTGACGTGAAATTTGAACTGTAGTTAGAGAAACAAAAGTTATATAGTGCCGATGTGTGCTTTTACCCTAAAGGTAAACCCCTAGGGTAAATTCCCACCTCTTCTGGAGGGTGGGAATTTTGTTATTAAAAATAACCTCACAATTCGATAGAGGGACGAATTCTAAGAAAAAATGTTCTATAAGAATTTTTTGTACAGTCAATACTTTTTGAATTATTTGCGCCTAAACATGTTCGTTTTTAGCCCAAAAAATGCATGTTTTTTAACCATTTTTCGCGAATATCTCAAAAACTACAAGTTTTATCAAAAAAATTATCATAAGCAAAAATGAAGGTAATTAAATAGAAAGGAGATTGCTTTTTTTATTTTTGTAGGTGTTATAGAACCCGAGTTGACTCCCAGAAGTTGAAGTCAATTTCGAAGATAGTTATAATCGAAACGTTCAGCGTCCTGTAGCGGAAAAATTAAAGGTTTTTCGAGGAAAACTTTTTAAATTGAGTGGAGGTAAAAGTCGTTAGCATGAAAACTAATGAAGTCACAACTAAAATAAAATGATTGTATTGATTTTTGAGAAAAAAAATCGTTATTAAAATTAATGACTTGATGGAAAAAAATTAAACGTATTTCATCTGCAATTTACTTTGTGTACTAACAGTAAATTCTGGGAATTTGAACGATTTTAGAAGCCTAAATTTAAAAAAATATTTAATTTACTTTTGAATAAAATTTGTAATTTTAAAAAAAAATCGCCTATTTTCAAAATATTTCAAAAACTAACAAAGTTATAAAAAAAATTATAGAATAAGAAATTGTAGGTTTTTAATTTTTGTAGGACAAAATTTGACTGAATTATGACCGTTAAAAACTCAAAACTAAGCTCAATACTGCCTTTCCTGAGCGGGTAAATTACCATCATCTTTGTGTATTTTGGAGCACTTGTGAACTGATTTGAGTAAGTATTTTAATAATATACATGCACACACGTACTCGTATCTGAGTTCACATGTATATGTAAATCAAAATTAGTTAGTTCTACTGACAGTTATGAGGTGCAATGGTTTTCCAATGAACTTCGAGACATGCGGGAGCACTTGCAGTTCTTACGGGACTACTCAAGATCTCATCCCACCGCAAATAATACTTTGATTTATAAGATGTTCAAAAATCGTTACATTAAGGAGTTACATGAGAAGAAAAAGCAGGCTCATGACAATTACATAAACTCACACAATAATCCCGGTGAAGCGATGTGGAGAATAATAAACAGTAAAATACCAAGATCAAACAAAGCCGTTAGTCAATTATTGCCCAATGAATTTAACGATTACTTTGTTAACATTGCAACTGATTTAACTAATGCACTGCCTCCCACTAACATATCTTACTCTAACTATATGAACAATATTGATGTACTTACTAGATTCATTATTTCTGAGGAAATAATCGGATCTATAATCGACAATCTAAAAACTAAAAAAAGTAAAGATACTTTTGACATGAGCACTCAAATATTGAAGTACATTAAACAATTAATATTGATTCCTCTAACAGCGCTTATTAATATCAGCATTTCTCAAAGTATTTTCCCAGATTGCCCAAAAATATCTAATGTCGTTCCTATTCACAAAAAAGGTTGTACAAATGATCCCTCCAACTTTAGACCTATCTCGGTAGTGCCTATGTTTGCTAAAGTTTTTGAGAGTGTTATAAAAAACCAAATCGTGAATTTCTTTGAGAGTAAAAATCTCTTCAGCGTAAACCAGTTTGGATTTAGAGCTAAATTATCCACAACGCTAGCAATAGACAAATTAGTAACCGAAATTAACGCAGGTTTTGAGCAAAAAGAATATAGGTTCACAGTTCTTCGATCTTACGAAAGCCTTTGATTGTGTGTCACGGACCATCCTAGCTGAAAAATTGTATTATTATGGTTTTACGGCGCATAGTGTTGGTCTTATTCAGTCTTATCTGAGTAATAGGCAGCAGTATGTGTTGTATCAAAATATGACAGCTACTCGTCTCGGTGTTGATATGGGAGTACCTCAGGGGTCAATCCTTGGTCCGATTCTCTTCTTGATTTATGTTAATGATTTGCCCTTTTCAGTGGATGACTCTATGTTGACGATACAGTTTGCCGATGATACGAGTGTTACCAATCGAAGTTGCGAAATTAATGATTTGCTTGATAAATCCAACCTGGCTGAATCAATGTTAAAGGATTGGTTTCTTTCCAATAGATTAAATTTAAATTCCGCGAAGACAGAGACATTGATATTCAGCTTGAGAGTTGCTTTCGCATATGAACCGGAGCCAGTAAAGTTTTTAGGGGTGTATCTGGATGCTAAATTGTCATGGAGCCATCACGCAAGTAATTTATGTAAAAATATTTCCAAGAACATTTTTGTTCTTCGAAGTCTAAAAAATCAAGTATCGTCATCAACACTGATTACAGCCTACCACAGTCTAGTACATTCCCTGTTATCTTATGCTATCTTAATTTGGGGTCATTCAGCTTCAGCTGCGGATGTTTTTGCTGTTCAAAGAAGAGCTATTAGAATAATAACTGGTCTTAAATACAGAGACTGCTGTAGAGAGAAATTTATGGATCTCAGAATCTTAACACTTCCTTGTATATACATTTTACAGTGTTTGCTTTATGTAAAAACAAATACATATTGGAGTTTATACTAACAGAAACGATGTACATACGTACGGTACCAGAAACAAAGATGTCTTACAAAGTCCGTATCTTAGACTTGAAAAAAACAGAAATGGGTCGGGCTTCTGGGGAATAAAATTTTTTAACGCATTACCAGTAGATATAAGAAATTTAAATTTCGGTTTTTTTAAATTTAGAATAAAACAGTTTCTGATGTTTTATTTTGGATCACAGTTTGTCCTTTATTTGATGTTTTGTTTGTTTATTTTTTAAATTATTATCAGCATTTGTATTAGGTATATGTGTCTAGTTATTAGCCTGCTGCTTTTACTTTATTTGACCCTGTTATGTGTTATAATGTTTAGTACGTAGATTTTACTGTTTTATTATTTTAATTATTTTATATAGTAAATCGACTCTCTTACGTGGTTCTGTACGCGATATTTTGGTTCTCCTTTTGTTTCTATTTTGTTAATCTGCCTGTTTGTTTTCTTTTATTTTCCTCAATTCTGACTTGTGTAAATACTTTTGTATGATTAACACCAATAAACAATGTCTAATGTCTAATGTCTATGTGTCGGAAATTGGCCGAGGCCTCGAATTTAGGTTGGCAACAAGCAAGAAATTCTATGTACGCAAGGGTTGCAACTTTGTAATGAGTCGTAAGCTTTTTAATGAATAACAAAAGAAATGCAATACATTGTGAATGCACCAAAAGAATATTTTAAATTTTTAAAAACTTTTTTTCTATTTTATTGGCATGAAAGGGTAGTTTTTAAGGATTTTTAATGGTTGAAAAGTAATTAAATTTCATAAATTATATTAAAAAACATGAAAGGAACTTTATCCAACATATTTGAACATGAATTGAATCTTTAAAATATGCGATTTTCGCAATTTTTCCGTACAAGGGTAGTTTTCACCCCCAAATAGAAAAAATCACACATCTAGACAATATAACTTTTGAAGTGGGAGGTCAGATGAGCTTGTATGCAAATTTTCAGGAAAATCCATACTATCCGAAAAAATTGGGAGCTTTTACCTTATTTTCGCCTTCAGTGACCGGACTAGTGATTTAGGAGGGAACGCTGATAGTGTCTGATATCAGTGTGAGGGATAGTATATAGGCTTAATGATAACTTTCTAATAGTTTCGGATTTTTTTTATTATTAAATTTAAATAAGCTAAGCTGCATATTTAATTTGACAATTTTTTTAAACTGTACTCTATCAAGATGTATTACAGTTAGATACATATGTAAAAATAATAACTTTACATGTAGACAGCAGTCCTCAAAATGCACTTTGCGGAAACTTTGAAAATTACTTTCATAGACTCACTTATATATGTACATATTTAAGGATCACCCTGTACACAAGGCTGTTCTTAATTTGAACACCCCAAAAACTAATAAATCATTCGCTATTTTGTAGTTGAAACGCTCATTTGTACAGGGTGGGCAAATAAGCGAGGTAAGCGGCTGTATCTCAGAAACTAATGATCGTAGAGAGCTACGGTAAACAATTTTATAGGTAAAGTGGGCAAGGGAAAATGCTGGAAATTATTTTCAAGTTTCCAAGATGGCCGCCAGTGGGCGTTTCCACCATCTTGAATTACATAAAGTTACGTTTCTCGCGATTTTCCCCAATGAATGTAACAAAAAAGTATTTGCGTTTTAATGTTAACTTAAAGTCGAATATTTTTTGTAAAAACAATTTTTCTCTATCTTTCGAAATAAAGTGGTGGGGGGTATTTGAATGTTGTTTTAAATAAATGCCTGTAACTTCGAAACGGCTTAATGGATTTGGATAAATTTGGTATCATTGAAAAGAGCATTTCTTGGGCTTTTAGGTTTCTCGTAATCATGACAGTTGCGACCTACACGGCCGCCGATAGAGGGCGTTATTCGATATTATAACCAAAATATTGGATTTTCTCAAAAAATTTAAATGCGATGATATGACTTTTTTTAGACTAGAAAATAGACAAATGACCAACCAATAAGCCTGCGCAAACCGCATCTTAATATCTTTTTCCTAACTCAAATTATTTAAAAAAATACTAAACCAGGAAAATTCATATATCCCCATTTAAAAATGCATCGGTTGCTTTCGATAAGAAGGCAAGTAGTAGGCCATGGACACGACAATCGCCTAACAAAAATATTGCCAAGTAACGTCAAACTTTTGTCACACGCAGCCTAATATTGTTGATTGCGTATAATTTGAGTACTTTTTAATCAAAATGCCTCTCACAAATAATGAAGCCGTTGACATGATTGCGATTTATTTCGAGTGTTTTCAAAATGCAGCTATAGCTGCAAGACAGTACGCGGCACGGTATCCAGATCGCCGTCATTACGGGAGAAGAATGTTTCCGCGCTTGGTACAGCGATTACGCGATACTGGAAGTTTTCGTCGTCCTAAACGTCGCAGGCGTCGCAATGGAAGGACCGAAGAAAACATTATCAATGTCTTGGCTTACATAGAATTTGATAGACATGTAGGAACTAGAACATTGTCTCTAGACTTGGGAATAGCACGAACAACTGTTAGAAATATTTTGAAAGATTATAGGTAAATAATTTTATCTTATTCCAAGTATCTTAGCACATACTCTCAAATACACAATTCAGTGTTATTCTGATTATATTATTTTTACGCATATGTTGTTTTTTACTTTTAGATTACATCCTTACCACATAGTTTTGCACCAGGCGCTAAATGAACAAGATTTCGATAATAGATTAAATTATTGTCAATGGATGCTAGGCATGCTTGAGGAAAACAGAAATTTCTTAACGGAAATTCTCTGGACCGACGAGGCTACCTTTAGTAGTGATGGTAGAGTAAACCGTCATAATATGCATTATTGGTCCGCTGAAAATCCGCATTGGTTAAGAGAAGTGCAGCACCAGGGACGCTGGAGCCTAAATGTGTGGTGCGGTATCATTGGGGACAGAATTATTGGACCTTATTTTTTTGATCAAGCTTTAACTGGTAACCGCTTCTTAGAGTTTTTGATCAACGACTTGCCAATTTTGTTGGAAGATGTGCCACTCGAAACTAGGAGAACTATGTTTCTGCAATTAGATGGTTGTCCGGCACATTATTCAATTAATGTCCGAAACCATATTAACGGGACCTTTCGAGAACGCTGGATAGGAAGGGGAAGCCTATTTCCTTGGCCGGCAAGATCTCCGGACTTGACATGTCTTGATTTTTACTTGTGGGGACGCTTAAAAGACATTGTTTTTCAAACTCCACCAACAACACGAATGGATATGGAAAACAGAATTCGAAACTCAATTCGTCAACTATCAGCGGTAGAAATCGAGGCTGCGGTTCTGTCGACTCAAGAAAGACTGGAACAATGTGTGGAATATGACGGAAGGCAATTTGAACACAGAAGGCATTAATCTTTTTTCAAAATCGGTCCTTTTCAGGACCACAACTTTATTTAAAAGGAAAATCGCTTATAAATACGAAAACGTGCGACTTAAAATCACAGCACTAAATAAACTGACATTTCTTGTGAATATTTTAGAGAGGAGTTTGTCTTTTATTTCCATGGCCTACTACTTGCCTTCTTATCGAAAGCAACCGATGCATTTTTAAATGGGGATATATGAATTTTCCTGGTTTAGTATTTTTTTTTAATAATTTGAGTTAGGAAAAAGATATTAAGATGCGGTTTGCGCAGGCTTATTGGTTGGTCATTTGTCTATTTTCTAGTCTAAAAAAAGTCATATCATCGCATTTAAATTTTTTGAGAAAATCCAATATTTTGGTTATAATATCGAATAACGCCCTCTATCGGCGGCCGTGTAGGTCGCAACTGTCATGATTACGAGAAACCTAAAAGCCCAAGAAATGCTCTTTTCAATGATACCAAATTTATCCAAATCCATTAAGCCGTTTCGAAGTTACAGGCATTTATTTAAAACAACATTCAAATACCCCCCACCACTTTATTTCGAAAGATAGAGAAAAATTGTTTTTACAAAAAATGTTCGACTTTAAGTTAACATTAAAACGCAAATACTTTTTTGTTACATTCATTGGGGAAAATCGCGAGAAACGTAACTTTATGTAATTCAAGATGGTGGAAACGCCCACTGGCGGCCATCTTGGAAACTTGAAAATAATTTCCAGCATTTTCCCTTGCCCACTTTACCTATAAAATTTTTTACCGTAGCTCTCTACGATCATTAGTTTCTGAGTTACATCCGCTTACCTCGCTTATTTGCCCACCCTGTGCAGTCTATACTACAAGTTTAGTCTGTTTGGCAATGATAATTTCCCCATCTAAGCCAACCATATGCGAAAAACGACAGCCTTTGTGCAGATAAACCGCAGTCTGTGCTACCTCTATCTTTTCCAACTTCTTCGGCTATGATAAAAACTAATCAAACTTAAAAATCTTCTCATGTCCACTTTGGAGGTTATCGAGAAAAATATGTAATAGAAAACAAGCAGACAGGCAGGGTCTTGGATCATATAGAAGGTGTCTATTTGTTAGCCCACTGGCGTAACAGGGACTCTCAACTCTGGACTTTGGAATCACAAAACAAATCTAAATATTTTATGATTTGCAACTTCGGAAGTAGGTAAGTCATTTTTTATATCGCCTTTATTTAGTCACAGTCAGTTTTATAATAATTATAACCCTGCTATGCGTCGCATCCAGGTTGTGCATAACATGCTCAGGCAATGACACAAGCTACGATCTATGGACCATAAATACAAAAGAGTATACCAGGATTACCTCTGAACATTCTACATTTTTTTTGGATCAGAGATATAACCTCATGCTGTGCTACAAGTCTGAGCAGGATGGTGAAAGTGACATATGGTTATTTATCGAACAATCTCAGAAGATAAACATGAAATTTGTAATAGAAAGCGTTAGGACAGGGTTGGTGATAGATGAGGGTGGTGACGAACTTCAAATGACCAGATGGAGGAATACAAACTCGCAGCTGTGGACTTTGGAACCAAAAGGGAGGTCTGGTTATTTCATTGTCAACGTCGCAACTGGGTAAGTTCCGATTATGTACAGGATGTTCCACCTTAGATGGATTCTTCTGTAACTCTGCAACTGTCAAATTTATAAAAAAAATGGTTTTAATGAAAGTTGTCTGGAATCACGTGGGTCATGTAAAGAAGCTTTACAGGGTGTTTTATTTTGCGTGGGCGCTACATAACTTTGTTATTTTAAACGGAACACCCTGTATATTATTGCGTTTTTGAATTCCTTGGTTAATATTAGGTAGAGTTTATTAAATGTACATGGTGTTTAAAACTTACCGTTTTCGAGATAATCAGTTGTTTTTGAAAAAAATCACGATCTCAGCTTTCTAAATGAGGTTAGATAGCGTCTAAACCCTAAGAGTTAGAATTGTTAGAAACCTGCAGTTTTCACAGTTCGTTTTGCCATAAATTACTCTATCTTGTCATAATCACGTTCTAAGTTTGATTTTTAATTTTTGGCCACCATATACTGTCTCAAATGTGAAATATTTAATACCTTTTTTTTCAAAAACGGAACTTATAAAGAATTTTTTTTTTCGTCAAATTAATAATAAAAAGAGGACGTTATGAAACTAAATTTAGACTTAAATTGTAATTCTAAGTAACATTTTCCCATTACATTTTTCTCTAAAATAAAAATTAATTGTACTTCTCCCGTGTCAAATTTAATTTTTTTTTTAGTTTAATAATATTTTTTCAAAAAGCAGAACTTTTTATAAAGAATACCTTTTTCTCGTCAAATTGATAATAAAAAAGTTACCCATTTGTATAGAACTTAAGCGACACACTGTATACATACAGGGTGATTCAGAACTTATCCAAAAAAAATAAAAATTCTGGATGTACAGGGGACCCTTACAAATACAATTTTGTAAAGAAAAAATCAAAAAGGTCAGTTCGAAATTGATTTAAAAATACACTTCTGCACGGCNTTCGCGTGTGCGCTACATAACTTTGTTATTTTAAATGGAACACCCTGTAATATTATTGCGTTTTTGAATTCCTTGGTTAATATTAGGTAGAGTTTATTAAATGTACATGGTGTTTAAAACTTACCGTTTTCGAGATAATTAGTTGTTTTTGAAAAAAAATCACGATGTCAGCTCTCTAAATGAGGCTAGATAGCCTCTAAACCGTAAGAGTTAGAAACCTGCAGTTTTCACAGTTCGTTTTGGCATAAATTACTTTATCTTGTCATAATCACGTTCTAAGTTTGATTTTTAATTTTTGGCCACCATATACTGTCTCGAATGTGAAATATTTAATACCATTTTTTCAAAAACGGAACTTGCAAAGAATATTTTTTTTTCGTCAAATTGATAATAAAAAGAGGACGTTATGAAACTAAATTTAGACTTAAATTTTAATTCTAAGTAACATTTTCCCATTACATTTTTCTCTACAATAAAAATTAATTGTACTTCTCCCGTGTCAAATTTGATTTTTTTTTAAAAGTTTAATAACATTTCTTCAAAAAGCATAACTTTTTATAAAGAATACCTTTTTCTCGTCAAATTGATAATAAAAAAGTTACCCATTTGTATAGAACTTAAGCGACACACTGTATACATATACAGGGTGACCCATTAAGAATGGAAACACTCGCGTACAAAAGTTGTTTATGGACCGATTTGAACCGTTTTTTTTTAATATAGATCTCCAAAAGCTCTATCTTGCTGCAAAATTTGAAGACGAAATTTTGGTTTTCAAGGCCTACTACGAATTTTTTTTTAAGTGAAAAGTAGCAAAATTTTGTTAGCGATTTTTTTATAAAAAATCTGACTACATCACTGGATTTAGGAACCCCTCAAATGCATTTGTACCAATTTTTGCAAAAAAAAGTTTGCCCGTAAAAAAGTTATGACAATACCGGCATCGCCAGTGTTTGCCGTTGTCGGTGAACCTATTCTTTTATAAAAACCGAATAAAACCCACAGGGAAACAAAATTAAATAACAAACACTGGTTTAATAATTATTAATAAGAATCATAAAAACCAGAATACACAAAATAAACAACAATTACTCTTATTTAAACAACAATTGATAAAAAAGTAATGATTAAAAATTAAATTTAAATTTTTGTAGCTTCCACTAATCCTCCGTTTAATTCTATACATTTTTCATAAAAAATTTTTATATTTTTTACAACATTTCGTAATTGATGCGCGTTAATCTCCTCACACGCTCCCTTATTCTAGTGCACAACCTCCCGGTTATTTGGCCGTGTCTTATAAACTTTGGACTTAATAAAGCCCCACAGAAAAATATCAAGTGGGGTAAGGTCCGGAGATCGGGGTGGCCAATGAATTAATCGACTGTTTCGACCTATCCAATGATTGGGGAAATTCTCGTTAAGCCACTCCCTGACTTATCTCGCATTGTGTATTGGCCATCCATCCAACTGAAAATGTAGATTTGCTCTTTCTTTTAATGGAAGATTATCGACTGTATTAAAAAATTCGTTCTGAAGGAAATGTAGAAATTGTTCGCCATTCATATTCGCTTCAAAGGGGATCGGACCAATGACTCTCTCGTTATCCCACACCAAACGTTAACTTTCTGGCTATATTGTCTTCGGCAATTAATTATCCACTCTGGATTTTCTGAAACGCAACACCGCGAGTTCTGTGATGATACAATTCCATTAGTCCTGAATAAGATATTTTTTAAAAGAAATCGGTAATTGAGATATTGTCCCTGTGCCCAGAGACAAAACTCCATTCGATTCTCATTATTGCCTGGTTCCACAGTGTGGAGAAACTTAGGTTTATAGGGTTTTGTGTTATTTTTTTTTTAGGCAGCGTCGGATACTATCTCTAGGTAAATTTAAATCTAAACTAGCTATCCTGAGGCTATTATGAGGATTGTTTGTAAAATAACTTAAAATTTCCTGCTCGTGAATACGTCTTCTCTGTTGATTGTCCCTTTTTAAAAAGCATTTTGATACAGCACCATATTCCATAAAAGTATTGTTTATTTTAAAAACTGTGCTATGCGTAATTATAGGTCTATCTGGATGTCTGTTGTTAAAAATTATACACGCCTCTTTTGCAGTCCGATCATTTTCTCCAGTAATATTTAAATTTTGTCATGTAAAGTTAAACTTTGAGCCATCGCAAAGAATTATGGAACTTATTAAACTATGCACAAAAAATATTACATTGTGCCACTACTTGTGAAGTTTGACATTTGTTGTCTAAACTTCTATTTTTCACAGCCTATAAAATTTTGTTCATATCATTTTTAGGCAACGTTATTTTCTGGAATATCTCGTAATATTTTTTTCAGAAAATTCTTCACAAATAATTGGATTATGGTTGTAGAATCCAGTGCCTTTAAAATAAAAAAAATTATAAATGTTATTATTTTTGTCTAAGAAGGTAATATTTTTAAGTTTTGGCATAATAACCACGAAATAATAATAATTTGACGAACTTGTTGTTTATTTTACGTATACTAGTTTTTATGATTCTTATTAATAATGATTAAACCAGTGTTTGTTATTTAATTTTGTTTCCCTTTAAAAGAATAGGTTCACCGACAACGGCAAACACTGGTGATGCCGATATTGTCATAACTTTTTAAGGGGCAAACTTTTTTCGCAAAAATTGGTACAAATGCATTTGAGGGGTTCCTAAATCCAGTGGTGTAGTCAGATTTTTTATAAAAAAATCGCTAACAAAATTTTGCTAGTTTTCACTTAAAAAAAATTCGTAGTAGTCCTTGAAAATCAATATTTCGTCTTCAAATTTTGCATCAAGATAGAGCTTTTGGAGATCTATCTTTAAAAAAAAAGACGGATCAAATCGGTCATAAACAACTTTTGTACGCTAGTGTTTTCATTCTTAATGGGTCACCCTGTATATGAAAATACACGAAAAATCGAATTTTCTTAAATCCTGAATGTACATATGTATCTTAATTTTTTTTAATATCAGTTTAATAGTTCCCAACTTTAAGAAACATTATCATGCATTTTAGATATAGGATAACGTGTAATGGCAATAACATATGGCAACTGAACTCCCATGGCGAAACGCGGATTGAAGTTAAACATCCCAATATCTTTCTGACGTCAAAAAATGTTCGCCTACTGTGTACGTATAATAAAACAAGTCATGACAATGACAGATGGCTGTTCATCCAACAGTCCAGAAAGGTTAACACGAAGTTTGTGATAAAAAACAAGAAAACTGGAACAGTTTTAGAAGAAGCAGAAGAAGCTCTTAAAATAGGAGCGTGGCAATACAGAGAGAGGCAATTATGGACCTTGGAACCACAAGGTAAATCCGGATATTCCATCATCAACGCCGTTACCGGGTAAGCTATTACAATACTATTATTCATTTTTTTTAACTCTAGGGGTAACTGTAGAGGATGAAACAAATTTGATGGTTCCTTTACTGTCTTATTTTATTATTATACATTTCTAGAAATGCGTTAACCTTCTCTGAAAACGGCGTAGAGAACCAAGTGTGGACACTGCACACCCGTGGATATACGATGATCCAAGTGGAAGATCCTAATGTTAATCTGGCCAACAAGAACGGTAAACCAGTATATATTAAATACATACAGGACGATGAAAGCGACAGATGGAAGTTGATTGAACGAGATTCCATAAAAACCAACGTAAAAAGAAAACCTATTTACGTTGAAAGCTACCAGCAGAAGTTTATGATAGAGAATAAAATGACACGAACTGTACTGGAGGAATCATCAGAAGGGACTCTAAAAATGGGCAAGTGGGCAAATAGAGATAGTCAACTGTGGGCTTTGGATTCGCACGATACTTCAGGATATGCCATTGTCAACGTTCAAAGTGGGTGAGTTGAGAATTACTTAAACAGAACTTCTCATAATCGTTAATAACTTTCATCTGTGCTTATTCTTGATTTTGCATTTTAAGGGGAACTTTGACGTATTCCGAAAACGGCGAGGATTTTCAAATATGGTCGCTGAGCACCCAAGGAAAAACATTTATACAGGTTGAAGGTCGCAACATTTTTCTTATCAGTAAGAGCGGTAAACCGGTTTACAATGCATATAAGCTTTACGATGGAAGTGACATGTGGTCATTGGTCGAACAAGAATCTAATACGGATAAGAGAATTTATGTTGAGGATGGTCAAGACAAATACGAATACGTTATAGAAAATGTGAATACGGGAATGATATTGACACAAGAAGAACAGTACACTTTTGAGGAATGGCAAAATAAAGACTCCCAGCTATGGACTTTGGAACCACAAAATAAATCTGGACATTCCATTATTCGCAACTTAGCAACTGGGTAAATTATTTTTTCTTCTTTATTTTGTCGCCCTGTCCTAATTTAAAGAAAATAATTAAATAATTTGCCACTGCTTTTCAATTACTAATACATTTATTTCAAAGAATAATAACGAACTGAAAATAGATACCTCATGAAAGGAACACATTTCGGGTGCGACTCCAATGTACGAGGGTGGTCTGAAAAGTTTCCGACCTAACAAAGATACAAGACATTTTTTCAGATTTTTTTTTATTTTTCAACATAGTCTCCTTGTAACTCTACACACTTCTCCCAGCGATGCTCCCATCTCTGTGACCCGTCCAAATAGTACTCGGCGTTTTTCTCTGCAAAATAATTGTTCACGAAGGTGATTGCCTCTTAATTTGACGAAAATGTCTGTCCTCCGAGCGCAATTTTTAGATGAGGAAACAAAAAGAAGTCGCTTGGGGCTAGATCTGGTGAGTAAGACGGATGGTCAAGCAGTTCAAACCGTAATTCGTGGATTTTTGGCATGGCAACCGCTGAGGTGTGAGACGGTGCGTTGTCTTGGTGAAACAGGCTTTTCTTTTTCTGCAAATGTGGCCGTTTTTCCGCAAGTTCTGCCTTCAGCTTGTCAAGTAATGATGCGTAGTATGCTCCTGTAATGGTTTTTCCTTTTTGAAGATAATCGATTAAAATAACTCCATGACTATCCCAAAAAACAGTCGCCATCACTTTCCCAGCCGAAAAAACAGTTTTTGCTTTTTTTGGAGCCGGTTCCCCCTTTGCAGTCCACTGTTTGGACTGTATTTTTGTTTCGGGCGTATAATGGTGTATCCAAGTTTCATCTACAGTAATTAATCGGCGCCAAAACTCGGATTTATTGCGCCTAAACTGCGCCAACAGAGCGTTGGAAATGTTCATTCGAACACGTTTTTGGTCTAACGTGAGCAAACGCGGCACCCAACGCGCGGACAGCTTTCTCATGTTTAAATGTTGATTTAATATGTGACAAACACGTTCTTTTGACATGTTCATAACCTCTGCTATCTCTCTCACTTTAATTCGGCGGTCGTCTAGCACCATTTGGTGAACTTTGGCGATGTTTTCGTCGGTAGTTGCAGTTTTTGGACGTCCCGAACGTTCATCGTCTCCCAAGCTCTTACGGCCACGTTTAAATTCAGCTGCCCAAAATTTCACTGTGGTAAATGATGGTGCAGAGTCCCCATACACAGAATCCAACTCATCTTTGATTTGCGTAGGCGTATTGCCTTTCAAAAACAAATATTTAATGACAGCTCGATACTCGATTTTGTCCATTTTCATAAAAACACTCACATCAACTCACTCAAACGACTGTTACATAACAACTGCGCGTCCAAAATGGCTGAAACTTTGGTGAGTAACTGTCAACAGATGAACAACGAAATTCACTAGCTTTTATTTATGAGTGCTGCCATCTTCATGTTGAGGTCGGAAACTTTTCAGACCACCCTCGTATTATGCACAATTTTTAATAGAACGACAAGGTGCACTGTTCTAGCCACGCTGCTACAGCAGCTTCTCTTGGAGAATAATCTGTTAGGTACACTGTCCAGTACAGCTTCAATCTTCCTCTTGAAAGATGTAAATGTGTCTACTTTGGAACATTATCTAAAATAAATAAAGTCCGAACGCACTTTGCAAGAAGCATCGCAAAGAACAAATCTAATAACGTTTTTTACATTATTGAAAAGGTACATCATCAGACTGTTGCTCAACTCTGCTATATTTCGAAATTGAAAATTTTGGTCCAGAGACATTCTTCTTCTGATCATATCTTTCAGTCTTTGAAGAATGTTTTAGAACTGGTGCCTGTGCATTTCTAGTTAGAGGCACAGAAAAGCGTGCCTTTCTGAAGTTAGTGCAATGTGTGTTAATGTTTCCAAATTACCTAAAATTTTTGGGCTAAATATGATTAGGAAATATTAAACAGTATCAAAGTGAATTAAATAGTTTTGTGGTAAGAAGTGCGTCGGTTTCTGTTTACAGTGCAGAAACGCCACTACTCAGGCAGCTACAGCGAAGATACGGTATGTCCAGAGGTATGGAGAGAATCAGATTTCACACAGGAATAAAGGTCACACTTGTTAAATATTTACATTTATGAAACGTTTTTCTATTAAATACAGTCCTACATTATTTCTATAAAACTAGGATTACATCGTGACTATGTCAGAATTTTTTTTATCGTTTTCGGATTCAGCGGAAAATTTTACTAAAAATAGGTAGGATCACGTCTCAAAAACACACAATTTTTTTTGTCAGCCTGTCAGCCTAATTATTGAAATACAATTCAGTGCACAAACCGTTTAGACCTCCTTCTTGTTTTATAAGCAGTCACTATTAAATATTAACTACTTAATATACTTTACTAAAAAGTAGTGATTGCAGGATGTATTCTGCTGTATAATAGGCAAATTGCAGGAAAATTTAATTTCTTTTAGACCTACATAGATTTGTAGTCTATAACCACAAAAATTAATTCTTTATTGCTACAAATTAATTGCAAATACATAATTATGACATCACGAATTAACGGGACAGCAAACACATTTTATTTGCGCACCAATTAACAATTAATTAGTATTTCAACAACACTGACTAGACAACTGTCTGACTCAGAATATTAAATTTGCTCTTATTTTTTTAACTATCCTCATGCATTTGTCATTACTTATAATTATCCGAGATACTTTCCAGAGTTGATATATTTTGCCTTGATGATGATGACATATCCCAAAATATATGGAAGTTGAACATTAAGGGTGACACGCAAATACGAATGGATTATCCTAATACTCTCTTAACACAGGAGAACAATTCTCTTATGTGTATTTATGGAGAATCTACTGAACAGAATGACAAATGGTTATTTACTGAACGGTCCAAGAAAGCTAATATGAAGTTTTTAATAAAGAACAAGAAAACAAGCATGGTCTTGGAGGAAGCAGAAGACGCTATTAGAATGGGGGAATGGAGGTACAGAATTTCGCAGATGTGGACTTTAAAGCCACAAGACAAGTCGGGATATTTCGTCGTCAACGTTGCTAGTGGGTAAGCTATTCCTTCCTATGTCATTTCTATTTTGTTCCTAACACCTAACACCAAATTCATAACATTTTCCTCTTCCAAATAATATGTGCATGAAATTATCTATTCATCCGAAGTTATCTAGTTTAATATATTTATTTACGTTAATGTTAGATTTTGCGTTTTTAGAAAAGCTCTGACGTATTCCAAAAACGACACAGACTTCGATTTATGGAAATTGAATACCAAGAGTGACACAAGGATCCATATTGAAAACGCCAATGTGATCTTAGCCGACGTAAATGGCAATGTAGCATGTCTTGATCATAAGGAAAATGATGAAAGCGACAAATGGCTCTTGATCGAAGAAGAACTTGAAGTTAATGCGAAACCAAAACCTATATATATTGAAGACCACCAAGAGATATTTGTGATACAGAATAAAAAGACAGGAAGGGTGCTAGATGTGCCAAACCGGTTCCTCAAAATGAGAGAATGGGAAAATAAGAATTCGCAATTGTGGACATTGGAAGCGGACGGATTTGAGCATTACCTCATCCGCAATGTTGCAAATGAGTAAGCTGCTTTTACCTGTTGTATCATTGGGTTTTAACTGAGAGCAAATATTATTTCAATTGCTGCTTTGTATTACATTAAAATATTATTTTTGTTTTTAGAGGAATTCTATCGTTTCTAAAAGAGGGTAAAGAGTACAAATTATGGAATTTGGACATTAGCGGTAACACTTCTCTGAAAGTCGAAGGCACAGACGTAGTTTTGTCCGATAAAGAGGGTGCAGCAGAATTTACTGAAGAACAAAATGACGACAGCGATAGATGGATGCTGGTCGATGAAGTTTCAAGAAAAAGAAATGCGAAACTAAAATCCATTTTTGTTGAAACATAAGCTGCAGTGAATTTCTCTTAATTAGGTACTCATTAGGATATACATGTTACTAATAGCAATAAAGGAAGGGAGTCTCATATATTTAATAATATTTAATACACATACGTCATCATTTTAAATGAATATACTGTGAAAATAAACTTAACATTTTAATCTAAATAAACTATTAAAAAAATTCTATTTTAACTCTAAATATTGTAAAATATAATCTGGTACAGATAGTTGAAAATAAAATTTATATAATTTTCAAGCCTACATTTTGCTTTTTTGTCGATTTTCGATTTAAAAATAGTTTCTATCGACGCGTTTTACTGAACATTTTTATCAATGCATTTTTTTTATGTTAGAAAAAATTTTTTTATTTTTTTAAATTAGTAAAACTTTAAAGATATATATACAGGGTGGCCACCGAGGTATCCTAGATACCTCGTATTTTATGAGGAGTTTGAAGCAAAAATGGTTCTATTCACTTTTCTCGAATTTCCAGTGGTTCTTGAAATATCGGGGTTAGAAGTTGCTAGGTCGTATGGGTTTCTAATTTCTTCTGTCATAATTAGACATCAGGAACTACGACAATAAAATAAATAAAAAATAGTAATCTATATAACACTACACAATTATTATACACAAACGACACTGAAATACACGGCCAACGCCCCTCAGCAAAAGACCCGGGTACCGTATAGAATAAATTGATCGATGCGAAGTTTCAGATCAGAGACAGACATGTACATATAATTGTTTGGCTTATATTAAAAACTTCGACTATGGTAGATTATGCGCCTGTGACCTCGGTCATTTTCGATTTTTCAATGGGTAGTGGGTACTTACCGATCGCGGGAGACGATTAACCGAGGAACACTTAGAACAACTGTTTATTATTTTCTACAATCGCTTTCCTTATGAATAAGAAATTATTGTTTTCTTAACTTCTGTTATACCGGGTGTTACATTTATCTTGAGACAAAATAATATCTCGGTTAGGCTCGATTATTCCGAAACAAGTTTCAGACAAAAATTGTATGGCGCCAAGGGGGCCATTGAAAGATCCATCATATTACGACTTCCGGTCTAGACCAGATGTGGTGTTTTTAGACCGGAAATTGATTTTTTAAAATGGAAACAGCAATATTTTACCACGGATTACTATTGAAAAACGAAAGAAAAAAACTTTTTGTTCTTATTATTTTTTCGATTTAACTCATATTTTGACGCTAAAATGGTCACAAAAAACAAAAAAAAAAACAAGAATTTTGAGACAACGTACTACCTTGTTGGGATCACTTTAAAAAAAAATGTTTTATAAAAAAGTTGCAGGGTAAAGAGGCCTATCTTGATATGACCTTGAAAATGACCATGACCTTGACCTTGAATTACAGGCGCTGGCCGACGTTCGCCCTAGAGGCGGTAAAATTAGATAAAAGTGTTTTGTGAGCATTGGTCTTATCATTTACGCAACTATTCGCTTCATTAACGTCCTCTCTCCAGCTTTTTCTCAGTCTTCCCGTCTTTCTTCTCTCTAGCGGTATTCTAATATATTTCATGGACATCTTTCTTCATGTACTCTCTTTATACTAGTATGTCCCAACTACGAGTATGTCAATTGTATCTTTTCAACTTCATCTGTAATATCCTTCTCGATGTTCACATTCCTTCTAATAATTGATTTTTTTACTTTTTCGGGTCTGGTTCGCCTGCAGCTTCTTTTGAGGAAGTCCGTCTCTGTTGCCGATAATTTTCTTTTATTTATTTTGCTTAGATCCCATATTTAACACGTTGACTGCGGTACATACCTTGGGGGGGTATGTACTCATTATAAAAAATATGCGAATCTCAATAATCACATTTTTACTGTATCTTGTGGAAGTTGCAGTATCTGTAGTTTTTAGAAATAATTATTTTTCTACTATTTTCTTTTCAAAACTCTTTGCGAATGAAATCGTTAGTATCCTAGGATATATAGTTACAGATACATGCAAGTTTATAGCAATAATTGCATTATTTTTAATTTTATAGTGTCAAATGTAAAAAAAATTACATATCCCCAGGAATATGTACCGCACACAGAAGAAGTTTTGTTACATATCCCCGAAGATATGTATCGCAGTCACGGACAAAGTACATTGAGATTATCTCGCAGTCAACGTGTTAATGTTCAAAATAAAATATCGGTCAAAATAAGTTGATTTATAAAATAAATCAATCTAAAATTGAAAAAAATAGAATGTAAAGTAATGCACAAAAGAAGGTGAATTTATTTTTGATAGGTGAACAGGTGAATGTCGTCTTACCTTTGGACAGTAACGTGACGTTTGGTAGCTTTTGTGGACATATAAAATAGTTATTTTTTTACTTACCTTCATGTATACTTTTGCCTTGTTTACAAAACATTTCTCGTAAGTGTTTACAGATTATGCTTGATATAAGGAACCTAAAAATAATTTCAGTTACTTCAAAAACATGTTGTTAAGAGCAGTGATCTTGGAATTATTGTTACAATTTGTATATGGTAAGTTAAGAAAATGTTGAAAAATGTGCCCTTCCGAGGTAATTAGGTTACAATATACAGATACATTGACTTAAACTCCCTTTTCGTTAAATTCAAAATACAAACATTGTTTCTTGTTGTATTTAAACGAAAAAAGACATTATTTTGTGGTTGAAGTAAAACTACAAAACCTTTAACCCGTCATCTATACACTATTTTTTTTATTTTGTTTTTATTACTTTGTACTTAACTTTAATCGATAATTTACATTTTTTCAGATCTTAGCCTACACCTTTTTCAGATTTTATCATATTTAGCTTTATTTCGGAAATCGTAGTTTCGATTTCAGATTTCAATCATATGTCTGTCAAGAAGTCTGTGCTTCAGAAAAGTTCATTTTAATTCATAAAATGTAAATTGTATCTTTTTTAAATCTTTCATATTCCAGAATACGTCAAGGCAGTACAATAAGTATAAAATGTGTTTACAATTATTCGCCAAAAGTATTTTAGAAAATAATCAAGCAAAGTTGACTAATATTACGGTTATTTTCATTATTAAAACATAATTCAAGAGAGTTTATATTGTTGGCAACTAATTAGGGTAACTTGGGGGGAGATGGTGAACAAAACTTAAAATGGCTGTATTTTTTCGTAAAAATGTATTTCAACAAACCTGAACAAGGAATTATATATGGATAAACTTAAAAGATAATAATATAAACGAAACTATATTTGGTTTAGGAAAGTAAATATTACATAATAAAAAAAATATATTATTCACCATCTCACCCATACTACTAGTTGGAGAATGATATGTGGGTGAGATGGTGACTCGAGAAACATGGACTTTGACACCATTACATCACATTTTCTTGCGTTTGAGCACAAATTTTCCACAGGCATCACAGTAGTTTCCATATTTCGTGCAATCTTCGTGCAACCAGCGCTCACATCTTACACACTTAATCCAGTCATCACTTTTCTTAGTGGCCTTGTACTCTTCACTGCATCCTACACAGTAGTCATTATCATCATCATCGATGACTTCTTCCTCATCGGATGTGAAGCATTTCTAATTTCTTTTTTATGGTCTTTTTTTGGTTTGTTTAACCTTGTTCTTATTCACTTCTTTGTTGCATTTTACCTGTATTTTTTCCTTCAAAATTTTAATGTTATTCCCAGTATTCAAAACTGAGGCTAAGTTTCTTGCCCTTTTGCGAGCCGCGTCAAGGCGAGGTAGATTGGGTACTGGAGAAATTTGATCCAACATTTTGCCAGGTGTGATAGCATCATCACTTGAGTTATTTGGAACCGGATCACTGCAGTTGTTATTGTTGTATCTAGCCGCTTGTGGTAACTCAATTAAAACTAAATTTGAACACCCTGGTCCAGAGGAAACGGAATTTCCTGCAACATTATTGGTTGTTGATGGCTGATGTGAAGGACTTGGCTGCAAATTCCCTGCCTGTGTTGTGGGTGGCGGATGTGAAAGAGCTGGTTGGCAATTTTCTCCCTGAGGTGGGACATCTGTTAGAAAGGCAGAGTCAGGAACGACATGAGGATTAAATGGAACAATGCCTGTGGCATGGAACCCTGATATCCCATTGCTTGGAGTGGCTGCTTTTACCCACGCTTCACTTAACAATCTACCAAATACGAGTCTATTTATTTTCCTCGTAGGATTTGCTTTCATAAATACATTACATGCATTGTAATAGAACGTCTTGAAAGATTTGAAAAATGCTCTATCCAGTGGCTGCAAGTAGTGTGTGGTATGGCTGGGTAAGCACAGTAAAATGATATTGTTTTTCTCTGCAAATTCAAGCATGTCCACTGCGCTGCAATGGGAACTGTGACCATCCAATATCATTAATACCGTTCCTACTGGTTTCCTAGGCAAAAAATGATTTCTTAGCCATAAATAGAAGATCTCGCTTGTCACATAAGCTGACTTCTGTGACATATAGATTGCTGACCCGGGCGGCATTCCATCTTTGTACTCCGGTTTTTCGTTTTTCCCCTTCAAGACACACGCTGGAGGAAGAAATACACCTTCACCGTTACAACAGGCAATAACTGATATGGTTTCCCCTTTTTCTTCAAGAAGTCACGTTGGAAACACGTCTAGAGCCCTTAGCAGCCACAACATACCCGGGTTTATTGTTTAATTGGAGCCCAGTTTCATCAATATTGAAAATATTACCGGGTTTGCCAATCAAATTATATTCTATTAAAATCAAAGTAAATCAAAGTACTTTATGACATTTTCCTTGTTCATATTTTGAGCACGAGCTTGGGAAGTCCCCTCTGATTTTCTGATAGAAAGCTCAGAATTGCGATTTAAAAATAAGTGCAACCAATCAATGCCCGCCATTTCCGTTGTTTTATTGAAATTATGTTTGATTTTTAATTGCTCTGCTAACCTATATGCCATTGACCGCACCTCATTCCTTGTAGGCGTAAAACCATATTTCTGCATTTTTTTTATATGCTGAACAATTTTTTTCTCATTTTGGATGCCTAACAGTGATGATGGACCAAGAGATTTCTTTTCTAGGCAATTGTTTGTAATTCTTCGCTTCAGTGTCGACCACGGCACTCCAAACGATTTCGATGCCATATTTAGACTCATACCGTCATTTTCAATGGCACTCACTGCATTTTTCAATGCTTCTTCTGTCCATTCACCTCGTGTGGAGCCCCGTTTCCTTTTATAAAATGTTGGCATAGTAATCTGCGGAAAAAACCGGAATGTTATTGTGCATAATATCCGTAGTCAAAGTTCACCATCTGTCCCATTTCAGGATTCACCATCTATCCCGTTTCGATGGAAGAGATGGTGAATAATTTTACACTAAGGCAGTACATCATATGCCTTTATTTTGAGGTTATAACACGCAAATGAACTTTCAATCATAAGTGTATGCACAAACAATAACTCACCTGTTATGTCAAACAATGATTTTGGAGAAAAACGGTCGACTATAAATAAATTTTAGGAACCACGAAATAATATTCTGGAATTTGCCGATACAGCGAAGAATATTTAACCGCGTGTCGTCTATATGTATGATAAATTTGCTCTGTAGAATCTGACTTCAGCATTGCCAGCGACATCTGTGGACCAATGGACGAAAAAATGCGTATCACCATCTCACCCAGTATCACCATCTATCCCCAAGTTACCCTAATAATTTGATATTTACACAATTATACTTTTCTGAAATAGAACTGAAGCATTGTGAGTTTTGATTAATTTTTCCTGAAACAAATTGACTGACAATAAGATAAAACGCAAATAATAGGGTAAATCTAGGAGAGATGACGCACATTTTTTAAAATAGTTATAAAACTTATGTGAAATTGAAAATAAAGAGCAAAACTTCAGATTGCGTTAAAGGAGCTTAATAAGTTATAATATATGACTTCAAATATGACAAAATGTCAGAGATTTTGGCAGGCGGAAGGTTAGAAAAATTAATATCTCCGTAAATATTTGTAATTTTGAAAATCACTTTCATTAGACTCATTTACGTATAAGTACAGATTTAAGGTTCACCCTCTATATGGCTGTTCTTAATTTGAACACCCAAAAACTAATAAATCATTTTTAGAAAAAAACTATCTGTCAATTTCCTACTTACCGCACGTACCACTACGCTATTTTGTAGTTGAACAGTTCTTTTGTACAGTTGAACAGTTAAGTTATACTACAAGTTTAGCCTGTTCTAGAATGATAATTTTCCCCTCTAAGTCAACCATATGCGCAAAACGACAGCCTCTGTGCAGAAAAATTGCAGTTTTTGTTATTTCTATCCCTTCCAACCTCTTCGGGAATAATAAAAACTAATCAAACTCAAAAATCTTTTCATATGTATTTTGGAGGTTATCAAGAAAAATATGTAATAGAAAACAAACAGACAGGCAAGGTCTTAGAAGACGTAGGCGACGTACGTCTGTTAGTCGACTGGCATAACACGGACTTTCAACTCTGGACTTTGGAACCACAAAGCAAATCTGGCTATTTTATTATCCGCAACTTCGGAAATAGGTAAGTCACCCTTTGTATCGTCTTTACTTTAATCACAGTCGGTTTTATCATCATTATAACCCTGCTATGCCTCATACCCAGGCTCCGCTTAACATGCTCAAATGATGGCACGTACTACAGGCTTTGGACCTTAAATACAGACACGTATACTAGGATTAAGGCTGAAAATTCTACATTTTTTTTGGGACAGAAATATAACACCCTGAGATGTGCCTACTCTGAGCACGACGATGAAAGCGACATATGGTTATTTATCGAACAATCTCAGAAGATAAACATGAGATTTGTAATGGAAAGCGTTAGTACAGGATTGGTGACGGATGACGTTGGTGACGACATTAAAATGGTCAAATGGAGGAATACAAACTCGCAGTTGTGGACTTTGAAACCAAAAAGAAGGTTTAGTTATTCCATTGTCAACGTCGCAACTGGGTAAGTTCTGATTATATATACAGGGTGTCCCAGAATATGTGGGCAATCGCTCGGATTTATACAGGGGATGTTAAGATAATGTGACAAGTGCTTATAGAAATTTTCCCTAGAGAGCCCCCTACGGACATACAGGCCCCTGAAAATCGATTTTTTGTAGTAACTTTTAAAATACTTTGTGTAATTTAATTATTTTTTAATATGAAAACAATTTGGCTTATTTGGTTTGCCAGGGACGGACTAACTGTAGCACAATAATACCAATTTTTTTACGCCCTTTACGATAAAGGCACAAAAATAATATTTTTAGATAGCTTTAACCTTAAACTAAGAATAAAGTTACTCTTGGTTGATATCGATACAATGAACTGTTTTCGAGAAAAAACTATTTTTGTTTAATATGATTTTTATTACATAATTTTGTATGTCGGTTCAACTTGAGTTTCATCTAATAGTGTGCATTCTCTAGGTCTACGAATTACAGATTGTTGTATCGAGGAGGCCAAGCTACTGGTCCTCCTCTTCCTTTCCAACGATTTTCCAAATCCTTTTTAAAGTGTTTTCGAACTGCCAGACTAAGATGGGGTGGTGCCCCATCATGCATGAACCACATACCATCGTATTGCAAAAGGTAGGTGGTCTAAAAGTTTTGGCAAGTTGTCTTGGAGAAATTCCAAATAAAGTTCCCCAGTTAACCTTCTAGGCAATACAAATGGTCCAATGAAATGTTGCCCGATGATTCCTGCCCATACGTTAATGGGTTCAGACTGGTGCTGATGATGCGTTACAATAGAAGCATGTGGATTTTCTTCTGCCCATAAATGCAAATTATGGGAGTTTATGATTCCGTTTTTATAAAATCCGGCTTCGTCCGTAAAGAGAATTGAACCGATGTTTGCATCGTTACAGTAGGTACCTAAAAGCCAGTTTGAAAATTACATCCTTCGCGGAAAGTCTACAGGAAGAAGTGCATGGACTTTCTGTATGCGATAGGGATGCAATTGTTGCTCTTTAAGGATTCTAAGAACCGTAGATTTTGGACAATTAAACTGGGCAGCCAATTTCCGGACACTTTTTGAAAGTTCTGCTTCTACGGCATCGGCATTTAGGATATCTTCTTCAGCGACCTCACCGTGATTGATTTATATTTTCACAGTTGTGTCTGGCTTTGGCAAACGTTCCTTAAATTATTTATAGCATTTTAATTATACATATTACCTACTCAAAAAGTACGCTAATGCAACTAATAAATAAATAAATTGTAATTTTTACCAGTCTCTCTTAAACGCCCATACACTCTTTCAAAAGTTTTCCTGTCAGGAATTCTTAGATTTAGAAATCGTTCTTCATAAAGCCTGCTGGCTTCTAAGGCATTACATGATGCAAATCCATATAATAAATGCGTGTCGGCATATTCAGCATTTTGCTTAAAAATCAAAATATCTCGGAAACGGTAAATCCTAGGTATGGAGTGTGCTATATGTTTCTAACCTAAAAATAGATGCCCTTTCCAAAAATGCAATAATATACAGTGGGTTCCATTTAAAATAAGAACGTTAGTGTTGACTTCGGTATAACCGGAAGTACTATGCCCTTCAAGATATTTTAGCTTGTTTAGCTCTAAAAAATCAAGGCTAACATGATTAGTTTTCGAAATATTTGAAAAAAAATCTAAACTTTGGAAATTTTTGTTTAATTTCAGCCTTGTTTGAGGAGATATTGAGAAACGAAGAACACTTTCTCATGGCCACTTTTTGCCCTTTATCGAATGGCATAATCAATTTTTATATGTAACGTTTCGTCTCTAGGACCATCATCAACTTCATTTTTTAAATACGACCCTGAAAATTTTATTACATTTTTTGCAAGCCTTCATGACCCCTAATACTGTACTGCCTCAGCCCTAACCAGATTCAGACGTTTTGTCTCGAAAAAATTATCTTAAGTGCGTTCGTTCCAAATTTATCTAAATTTTTTATTTAGATTTCTTTGTTTATTGAATTATCGTACACTGTAAGTGTCGTTAGGCCCTGTGAAATCCCTCTAGTTATTCAAACTATTACCACCAATCATTAAAATAAAACATTATTAGAGTTTTATTTCCGTGTCCATACTAGGCTTCTCGAGTGCTCAAAGTTCAAATTCCGATCTATTTTTTCAGTTTGAATTTAAGCTACTTCGTACCTCTTACCGTTTCCGAGATCCCTGTAGTGAGAAGCGAATTTGTAACAGCCTGTATATATTATGTTTTCATTTGCATCTTCTGAACCTATTTGCATTCTTATTGCCAACTGTAAGAAACATTATAAAAATATTATCATGTATTTCAGATATATTATTGGTTGTAAGGACAATGGCATATGGCAGCTGAACACTCATGGTGAAACGCGGATTGAAGTTAAACATCCCAATATTTTGCTGTCGTCAGAAGATGATGACTTTAACTGTATTTATAATAAAACAGGTCACGAAAACGATAGATGGCTGTTTATCCAACAGTCCAGAAAGGTTAATACGAAGTTTGTGATAGAAAACAAGAAAACTGGAACAGTTTTAGAAGAAGCAGACGAAACCCTTAAAATAGGAAAGTGGCAATACAGAGAGAGGCAATTATGGACGTTGGAACCACAAGGTAAATCCGGGTATTCCATCATCAACGCAGCGACCGGGTAAGCTATCATAATACTACTACTCATGTGTTTTAACTGTCGGGATAACTGTAGAGGATGAAACAAATCTGTCTTATTTTATTATTACACATTTCTAGAAATGCGTTAACCTTCTCTGAAAATGGCATAGAGAACCAAGTGTGGACACTGCACACCCGTGGATATACGTTGATCCAAGTAGAATATCCTAATGTTAATCTGGCCAACAAGAACGGCAAACCAGTATATATTAAATATATACAGGACGATGAAAGCGACAGATGGAAGTTGATTGAACGAGATTCCATGAAAACTAACGTAAAAAGGAAACCTATTTATATTGAAAGTTATCTGGAGAAGTTTATGATAGAGAATAAATTGACAGGAGCTGTACTGGAGGAATCATCAGAAGGGACTCTAAAAATGAACAACTGGACAAATAGAGATAGTCAACTGTGGACTTTGGATTCACACGATACATCAGGATATGCCATTGTCAACGTTCAAAGTGGGTGAGTTGAGAATTACTTAAACAGAACCTCTCATAATCGTTAATAACTTTCATCTGTGCTTATTCTTGATTTTGCATTTTAAGGGGAACTTTGACGTATTCCGAAAACGACGAGGATTTTCAAATATGGTCGCTGAGCACCCAAGGAAAAACATTTATACAGGTTGAAGGTCGCAACATTTTTCTTATCAGTAAGAGCGGTAAACCGGTTTACAATGCATATAAGCTCTACGACGGAAGTGACATGTGGTCATTGGTCGCACAAGAATCTAATACGGATAACAGAATTTATGTTGAGGATGGTCAAGACAAATACGAATACGTTATAGAAAATGTGAACACGGGAATGATATTGACACTAGAAGAACAAATCGCTCTCGAGGAATGGCAAGATAAAAACTACCAGCTATGGACTTTGGAGGCACAGAATAAATCTGGATATTTTATTATTCGCAACATTGCAAATGGGTAAATTATTTTTTATACAGGCTGTTACGGTGACGGCCCATTAGAATATTTTAGAGACTACTTCGATTTGAATTTTGGAAATTTGGGTCCTGTTGTTTTCTAGGGTTCTCTTTTTTAATAAAATAATGCCATTGTTGTAGCTTTAAATGCAATATAACGAGCGTTCAAATAAAAACGTGGTCGAAGTTGGCTCTGACACTTTGGACGTAGGGAGTAGCTTATAGCGACCAACTTAACCTCATTTCTCAACGAGCTGTATAGCAGCTGTCAGTTCAATAACGTTAATGACTATATAACTTTATTTTAAAGAATAATCGTGATAACAATAACAAACAATTAAAGGAGCTGCGGAAAGTGTCCCCCTCCTTATTATAACAATAAATTAAAGCAGCTGCTGAAAGTGTCCCCCTCCTTGTTCCAAGCACTGTTCACACCTGTTCCTCAAAGAATTAAAGACATTTTCTAAGATGCTCGGGGTATTGTTAATTTCACGAATCTTGTCTATAAGTCGAGCCTGCAGATGGTTTAAATCAGGAATAGGCAGTTCAAAAATAGTGTTTTTAAGGTAAGGCCACAAAAAGAAATCACACGGCGTAATATCACATGACCTCGGTGGAAATTCATGTTCAGCATTGAGACTTATTAGTCGATTTTGGAAAACTTCCCTCAACATATTCATCGTCTCGCCTGCCGTATGTGCCCTTGCGCCATCTTGTTGAAAGTAAAAGTTTGTAATTTCGTTTTCTTCCAGCTGGTTAACAAAAGGAGCGATAATTTCTTCTCTATACCTTTGCGCAGTAAGAGTACCATTAAAAAAAATAGGTCCATAAATCCTCCTTCGATTGAGAGCACACCAAACTCCAATTTTTTGAGCGTGTAGAGGGCCCTCGACAAAAAAGTTATCTGGTTTTTCAGAAGACCACATTCTCATATTCTGTGAGTTTACGTAACCACTTAAATGAAACCAGGCTTCATCAGAAAAAAAGGTGATATTATGAAGTTCACCGTAGTTGTTTAAAAACCATTCACAAAATACAGCCCGTCGCGGAAAATCAACTTCATGAAGTTCTTGCTGACAAGTTAAACGATAGGAGAACAAACGCAAATCTTTTTTTAACACTGTGTGGCAGGTACCGACTGATACTCCCACCATTTGTGATAAAACACGTACAGAAGTTCTTGGCGCATTTTCCATTATTTGTTGGACATTTTCTTTTAATTCTTCAGTCCGCTTTTTAGGTCGGCCGCTTCCTTCTTTTCTTGTTACACTGCCCGTTTCACGAAAAACATTAACACAACGCTGAACTGCACTTTGAAAAATTTTGTACTCAACAACGCCGGGAAATTGATTTTGAAATTCTATGAAACATTCCTCAATAGAATACTTCCATATTCCATCAATCTTGCGTCCATTTCTAAAGTAGGACTCTATGATAAACACTTTTTGTTCTTGAGAAAACACCATTTTAAACGCTTTTTAAAACGAAAATATTCAAATTGATAGCGGCGATATAGCGCTTTGACAGATGACGTTTAAGTTCATTTGCTATACGCTACGCCCTACGTCCAAATTTTCAGAACCAACTTGACCACGTTTTTATTTGAACGCTCGTTATTTTTGCATATTTGGATTCTACGCATAAAATTAAGGGCACTTTTATCAGGCTTAGGTATATCTATTTCTAATGGCCTTTAGTTCATTCAGAAAAAGTTGCTTTTCGGTAGTCTAATTCAAAAGTGCCTACTTTTCGTGCAACCTGAAGTATTGATTTTTGAAAGAGAGGTACGAGGATGCTTATCCTTTGTTAGTTATTTTAAAAACTGTTTAACTTTACACAAGTTGATCAAAACTTATCGTCGAATTTGCTTAACTTTGAACCGCCAAAACTTGGTTTTCCTAAATAGAACAAAACGTATATTTATTTAAAATCGTATCATAATAAGTATGACAATAATTTTTGAAATACATATCAGTGCGCCAATCGTTTAGACCTCCTTCTTGTTTTATAAGCGGTCACTCTTAAATCTTTACTACGTAATGTACTTTACAAAAAAGTAATTATTGCAGGACGTACTCTGCTTATTTCTAATAGGCAAATTGCATAAAAATTTAATTTCTTTTAGAACCACATACATTTGTAGTTTGTAACCACAAAAATTAACAGTAGCAAAAAAAATGATGTCTTTCTTGCTACAAATTAATTAAAGATACATGATTGTGATGTCATTTAGTGCGACCGAAAACACAACCTGCTTTTCGGCCAAATCCCTTGTAGACGAGATGGAACCTAATCCAAAGAAACGCACCTGCGGGAAGCCCACTGTACTCGTACTGGCGAGCCGTCATGCCTGTCATTGTCGCACTATATGACGTCACGAATTAACAGGACAACAAACACATTTTATTTGCGCGTCAATTAATTTAATTCAACAACATCTAAAAGATTTCCAATATTTTCACAGTATGTTTATAGATGACAATCTATAAGATTATTTCTAGACAACTGTATCCAAGAATATTAAATTTGCTGTTATATTTTTAAATACTTTCATGCATTTATCAATTCAACTCATATATTTTGTATGATGATACCAGTATGTCATATGGATAACAAGGGACAAGTTGATGTGGTGTATACAGACTTCTCGAAGGCTTTTGACAAAGTTAATTAGGGCATACTTCTTAATAAGTTAAGTTTATTTGGCTTAAACTATAATCTGATTCTTCTCATTAAATCCTATTTTTCTCAACGTGAACTATATGTTTCTTACAACGGATTTAAATCTGAAAATTTTATAGCGACATCTGGAGTACCCCAAGGGTCAAATTTAGGGCCACTTCTTTTTATTTTATTTATTAATGATTTATCTCTGTCTTTAAAATCTAATAATCTATATTTTGCCGACGATTTGAAGCTGTGTCTCAGTGTATCTAATTTGGAAGATTGTTTAATACTGCAAGAGCAGGTAGATCTTGTAAGTAGATGGTGTGAGAATTATCAATTACCTATTAACATAGATAAGTGTAAGGTCTGCTCGTTTACATCCAGAAAAGAACCGTAATATTTAGCTACACCCTTGAAAATGCGTTACTAGCACGTTGCGATAATGTTAAGGATTTAGATGTAATATATGACAATAGACTGTTCTTCACTGATTATATCATTACAATTATAAATGCGGCTAATAGAGCTTTGAGTTTTATAGTGAGAAATTCAAGTTCTTTTAATGACGTTACTGCATTGAGGTGTCTGTTTTACTCATTAGTTCGTTCTAAATTAGAATACTGCCGCCTTATATACGCCCTTACTACCAGATACATACTAACAAGCTTGAAAAAGTTCAACGTCGTTTTCTTAAATTTTTAAGCCTTCGAATTGATGGTTATTATCTAAATAGAGGATATGAACATAGGCTGCTGTAGATCGATTCAAAATGCAGTTTTTGCAGAATAGAAGAATACTCAATAGTGTATCTTTCCTATTTAAACTTTTTCATGCCAGAGTTGACTCAGCATATCTACGGGATTCTTTCATTATACGAGTTCCTAGACATGGGTCTCGTGCTGATTCCATGTTCTATTGTGCGAATACTAAAACCAACATACTTCTTAAATCTCCCATCTATGTCATGGCAAATAATTATAATTTAATATCTATGCAGTGTGATATAAACNGGATTTAAATCTGAAAATTTTATAGCGACATCTGGAGTACCCCAAGGGTCAAATTTAGGGCCACTTCTTTTTATTTTATTTATTAATGATTTATCTCCGTCTTTAAAATCTAATAATCTATATTTTGCCGACGATTTGAAGCTGTGTCTCAGTGTATCTAATTTGGAAGATTGTTTAATACTGCAAGAGCAGGTAGATCTTGTAAGTAGATGGTGTGAGAATTATCAATTACCTATTAACATAGATAAGTGTAAGGTCTGCTCGTTTACATCCAGAAAAGAACCGTAATATTTAGCTACACCCTTGAAAATGCGTTACTAGCACGTTGCGATAATGTTAAGGATTTAGATGTAATATATGACAATAGACTGTTCTTCACTGATTATATCATTACAATTATAAATGCGGCTAATAGAGCTTTGAGTTTTATAGTGAGAAATTCAAGTTCTTTTAATGACGTTACTGCATTGAGGTGTCTGTTTTACTCATTAGTTCGTTCTAAATTAGAATACTGCCGCCTTATATACGCCCTTACTACCAGATACATACTAACAAGCTTGAAAAAGTTCAACGTCGTTTTCTTAAATTTTTAAGCCTTCGAATTGATGGTTATTATCTAAATAGAGGATATGAACATAGGCTGCTGTAGATCGATTCAAAATGCAGTTTTTGCAGAATAGAAGAATACTCAATAGTGTATCTTTCCTATTTAAACTTTTTCATGCCAGAGTTGACTCAGCATATCTACGGGATTCTTTCATTATACGAGTTCCTAGACATGGGTCTCGTGCTGATTCCATGTTCTATTGTGCGAATACTAAAACCAACATACTTCTTAAATCTCCCATCTATGTCATGGCAAATAATTATAATTTAATATCTATGCAGTGTGATATAAACCACTGTACCATAAATAATTTGTTATCTGTAGCAACTCAATTTTTTAATTTCATAAATTTTAATTGATATTGTAGAAACTAGAACGTATTTTGTAGTTTATATATCTATTTGTATTTATTTACAACTATGATTTTTTATATTTTTAGTGTTTTGTACTTGAATGTCTATACTTTTTTGTCCTGTAATTGGAACATTTGTTTTGTTGAGCAATAAATGCATTATTATTATTATTATTATTATTATTATTTTGCAAAATTTCACATAAGGAACGATCTTATTGATTACAATCGATTAATTACCTGCTATGTGACATTCTCTTAACCTTAAAAAAAAACAACTAGTACAGTTACTGAAAGAAATGAAATATATATGTTTAAGAATTACAAATTTATTTTCAAACATATATAATTGAGATTCTAGCTGATAAATAATAAAAAAATACAAATAAGCACAGCTACAGTATTTATCAGATTTTATATATTAATATGAACAGGGTATTTCAAATTTGACGCGGTAAAATTGCTATCTCAGAACCCGTTGGAGATGTAGATATGGTTAAATTGAGACAAAATTGTATAATTTAGTATGTGCGAATTGAAAATGTTTATTAATTTGGGAATCGGATTTCGATTGTGTCGTTTTCAGGATTTATTTAAACGGTTATAAGTACACGAAAAGAGAAAATGTAAGAGTTTGCCAGTAATTTTTTTTTATTATGAAAGTTTCTCAAAATACATTAGAATTGTTTAAAAAAAATTTTAAAAAAAATCTCATGAAGAACATTTTTTTAATGTTGGCATTCATGATTATTCATTAGGAAACATTTTGGATGTGGTAGGGGACGCCGATCTGGTATCGTATAATTGTTTTTTTGTAATCTCCTCAAGATCTGCAATCATTTGGTTATTTTTTCTGGTCCATATACAATGGCAAAGATACGAATGAAGATATAAATCTATAAATACCTAATTGAACCATGTGTTCAAGTTCTGTTTTAGCAATTTTGTTTTTAATAGTATCACGTCTCCTATACAGGGTACCTGGTAAGTATATGGCATACTCTCGGCAGTGTATAAGGGAGGTCAAAATAACCCTAGTTTGTTATATTTTTTTTCATAAAGTGCCCCTTAACGGAAATACAGAGCCCCAAAGGGGTACCCAGAGATTTACCTTTTCGGTTCTAACTTTCGAACCGACTTGTATAATTTAATAAAATTTTAATATTTTATATAGACCACAAAAGCTCATAAAACCATACTACAGTAGATGTCTTACATTGTCAGGGGAGTCAGGAATGGACTTGCCACCACACTCGTTGGGTCAAAATTATGACAGGAGTCACTTTATAGAGCTGAAAATTGAATTTTCAAATACTTTGGTTATTCCTGTTTAAAAAAGGTATTCTACATTTGTTTTGATAAAATCAGCCGTTTTCGAAAAAAATCAGTTTTTGTATAACACGTTTAAACATTAATTTATTTAATTATAAAGTTTATTAACAAAAGCTATTTAAACACAATAATAATGAAATAACATCACAACTAATAATTCGTATTAAAATAATAAAATTTGGCATTATAACATCTCATTAACGCTTACATGCATCTAACTTATGGACAAGCACTCGGCAATTGTGTGGAAGCAACAAGAATTTATTCTGATACATTTCCAAATCACTTAAACGCAATTGTTATTGAATATGGTATTGAATAAGATGCATATATGCAAAGGCGTATAATTTGTATTTAAACTAACACCATTAAACTCAAATCTGGATCCATTGTAAATTAAATGTGTATTTTTTAAGTCAGCTGTTACATTAAATCTTGCAAGACAATCAGCTCCTATAATAAGGCTCCAAAAACGAAAGGAAAATGCTTTTTTAAACCTAAATTGACTCAAAATTAGAACCATTTATATCTGATAATTTTAAACTTGTATATTTCTTTATAAATGTTAAAAATGTTTTGAAATATTTTGAGGAACTTTGTATACATCTACAACAAAAAGACGATGACTAAAACTATTTGTTCCACTATTTGTCACTGAAACATCAAGACGTTTTAGTTTGACAGATATTTTGAAAAATAAATCTGAAACTCATTTTTTTTCAGCAACATTACTTAATTCATCAATTTTCTAAAGGCTTAATTTCAAACAATTTNTGGATCGATTTTCAAAAAGTAAGAATCGATGTATAGAGAATTAAAAGCCCTTTCTAATGACCCCCCACTTGACCCCCATTCCCATTTAAAAAAAATTTGGGGGATGGCACCCCCACTTAGGGGGTTGAAGAATTTGCTATGCTTTTTGCGCCAAAAGTTGTCCCCCTCAGAAGCAAACTTTACCTGTTTTTGGATTTTGCCGAAAAGTTCATTACTACCCTGTAATGCCTTGCGGTACGTTTTCGATGGGCTACCCTGTATATTCATCCTAAGTTATCTAGTTTAATATATTTATTTACGTTAATGTTAAATGTTGCATATTTAGAAGAGCTCTGACGTATTCCAAAAACGACACAGACTTCTATTTATGGAAATTGAATACCAGGAGTGACACAAGGATCCATATTGAAAACGTCAATGTGATCTTAGCCGACGTAAATGGCAATGTAGCATGTGTTGATCATAAGAAAAATGATGAAAGCGACAAATGGCTCTTGATCGAAGAAGAACTTGAAGTTAATGCGAAACCAAAACCTATTTATATTGAAGAACACCAAGAAAAATTTGTGATACAGAATAAAAAGACAGGAAGGGTGCTAGATGTGCCAAACCAGTTCCTCAAAATGAGAGAATGGGAAAATAAGAATTCGCAATTGTGGACATTGGAAGCGGACGGATCTGAGCATTACATCATCCGCAATGTTGCAATTGAGTAAGCTGCTTTTGCTTGTTTTATCCTTTGGTTTTACCTGAGAGAAAATATTGTTCAATTGCTGCTTTGTATTACATTAAAATACTATTTTTATTTTTAGAGGAGTTTTGTCGTATCTAAAAGAGGGTAAAGAGTACAAATTATGGAATTTGGACATTAGCAGTAACACTTCTCTGAAAGTGGAAGGCACAGACGTAGTTTTGTCCGATAAAGATGGTGCAGCAGAATTTACTGAAGAACAAAATGACGACAGCGATAGATGGATGCTGGTCGATGAAGTTTCAAGAAAAAGAAATGCGAAACTAAAATCGATTTTTGTTGAAACATAAGCTGCAGTGAATTCCTCTTAATTAGAAATTTGTAGTCATTACATACATGTAACTAATAGCAATAAAGGAAGGAAGTCTCATATTATATTTAATAATATTAAATACACATACGTCATCATTTTATATGCATATACTGTAAAAAAAAAGTTGATACAATTTTCAAGCCTACATTTGCTTTTTGACGACTTTCGATTCAAAAATGATATATATACAGTGTGTTTCACTTAAAGTCGGAACACCTCCATATTTAGGATGACGTTGACTGAGTTCCATAATTCTTTTTTTATGTGATAGTACTCTTAGATATTATATTTTTTGACGTCTGATAAGACCCTCCCAAATTAAAAAACATATTAGGCGTTTTTTTAAGAAAGAATGGATAACATTTTCAATTTAATCACGTCTCAAAACTCTAAATACAAAATTTCATTATTATAGCTTTCACAGGGTGTTCACGAAATAGGTGCAAATTTCGAAAAATTTCACTCATTGCAGGGTTTCTTGTATTAACAGTGGAAAATGTTTTCATGGTATTTTACCACAATATTCGAAATATAAAATAAATGGCTTTCATAGCTTAAGAATAAATAAATAAAAACAACAAAAAAAAAGGTTTTTTCATGATTCAAGAAATTAAAAACTTTTTTAAAAAACTGCACTGACCTGGGAATTTCATATGGAACACAATTACTTTTCTCAAAAATAACACTAATTTTGCACGTAGCAAGAGCTTCTCATTTCGTTTGACATAATTTTTCAGTTGTCTATTTTCATAGGGCATAGCCTGTCTCGTTATGAAGACGATAATCTTTATAAATACTCAGATATTTGGAATTAATAAAAAAATGAAACATTGTAGCTATCAAAAAATTTCAAAATAAAGCAAGCACTTTTTAAGAACAAGCTTGGCATAGTTTTACAATTTAATTCTGGCTTGGATTATGTCAATGTTATTGAGAAAACTAAATATGTTAAAGGATGATGTTCTAGCACAACTTCACTACTTTAGCAATAACTTGAAAACGATAAAAAGATATCGACCTCCGTTTATGTATTTGTTTTCGTTAATAAATGTTCTATCAAGCCATGAAAAAAAACTATATCGTTGCATTTAATTTTTTTTCTAAATGGAGACAATTACAAAACTTTCTGATTAGTGTTGTCTACCGTTGCGCAGGAACATAATATTTTTATTCCCATGTCATAAATATAAATTTTATTAATAGCTCTTTAAAATGAACCGTCATTTCTTGAAATCGATTAAAGCATTTAGAAGTTATGATAATTTAAAAATTTCAAGGTGGCGTCTTTCATGCTGGCGTTGCTATAGTAATATAAAAAAGTTCAACAAAAGTTATGAAAGGTTTAACAGTGTATTTAAAAAGTGTATTTTCAACTTAGGTTACACGCGAAATTTCGAAAAAACTAAAAAAACATTTAAAATCAATTTAGTCAAAGCTAACATAAATATGAAAACTCTCGTTTTCTTTTAAAATGGCCCATTTACATTAACCTCTCTATCTCCGTTGTCATTCAATTTAGAAGAAAAAAGTGTGCACATTACTTGTTTTATTTTTTATTAAGAACCCAGTGGCGTACTCAGATTTTTTACAAATCGCACAGTTTTTCCGATATTACATAAACATAGGTTTTTTTAAATAGAACACCCTGTATTTGGCTATCCCGTTGAATAGCATTTTTTTTACCTTTTCAGCCATATATAATAATAGATACTTTTTATTTGCCTAAATGAAGAAAAATGCAAAAATGTATAGATATAGATATTTTTTCAGTTGGCCATGTTATTTATTGTTATATTTAGTATTGGTCTCTTCGTTTTCTATTATTATTTTTATGTTAAGCACCTAACTTAGACTAAAAGATTAAAAAAAAAATAAATTAGATTATCCATTTATCTTTACTTAATAGGTTTAATTATAGGTACACTTATAACTATTATCTAAACATAAACTAAACAAAAATAACAACTATAAAATGAGAGAAACAACAATAAAACAAAAATGACATAACAAAGTCACAGCAAGTGCTCGAATTGTCGGCCATTTTCGTTGATACATAACTGACAACGTTTGGCAATGGAACGGGTCGCATTGTAAATGTGAATATTTGACACCCGCTGAATATAGTTTTCAAAATGTTCCCTTAGCTCCTCGACATTATTAGCTCTATACTTATAAATTTTGTCTTTAACATCCCCCCAAAAATAAAAGTCTATAGGGGTTAGGTCTGGTGACCTAGGCGGCCACCTGTTTGGTCCGTACGTACCGATCCAATTGTCCCCGAAATTATGATTTAATAATTCTCTAACTATGTGGGAATTATGTGGAGGCGCACCATCATGCTGAAAGAACATATTATATCGTTGAGCTAGTGACATATCGTCCAGCAGTTCAATAATATTTTCTTGTAAAATTCTCACATATCTCTGAGCGTTAAGGTTTTCATCGTACATTTCGTAAGCTAACACTCTATTGTGGAAGAGAGCTACCCATGCATGAAAACCAAACTGCCCTTGCTGAATTCTGGCCACAGTTTGGTGAGGATTCACATCTGACCAATAACGCGCATTATGCCGTTGAATATACCTTCGCTGCTTATAAAAGCCTCGTCGGTCCAAATAACATTTTGAAAAAAATTGAGGTCTACATGAGTTTGCTGCAAAAACCATTGACAGAAAATGACACGTCTCTCTTCATCTCCTGGATGCAAATGGTCGACTTTTCTTATGGTATATGATCGAACTTGTGTTTTTTTTTTTAAATTCTCAATGCTTTGAATTTACCAATTCCTATCGTCCTTTGAATTTCTCTGTTAGATACATTGGGATTTGCGACAACAAAGGCTAAAGTATTGATTTCATCATTTTCTCTATTCTGTATATTATAAGATTTAGCTCTCGGTTTTTGAAAAGAACCAAACTCACACAAGTTATCATAGACTCGGCTAAAAATTGTCTTTTCTGGCTGATGACGCTCTGGGTATCTGTCCAAATATAAGTTTAAAGTTATGTCACTATTTTTTTCACTTTCAATGTAACACTCTAACATTTGAACTTTCTAAAGATTTTCGTACACCATTTTTATACCTTTCAAAATTGAAACCAAATAATAGATGTTTAACAAGCTTTCAGTCAGTCAAAAATAAACTAACTGTCAATATTAAACAACAAAGGACGAATAAATAAATAACATGGCCAACTGAAAAAATATCTATACATTTTTGCATTTTCCTTCATTTAGGCAAATAAAAAGTAACTATTATTATATATAGCTGAAAAGGTAAAAAAATGCCATTCAACGGGATGGCCAAATACAGGGTGTTCTATTTAAAAAAATCCTATGTTTATGTAGTATCGGAAAAACTGTGCGATTTGTAAAAAATCTGAGTACGCCACTGGCTTCCTAACAAAAAATAGAACAAATAATGTGCACACTTTTTTCATCTAAATTGAATGACAACGGAGATAGAGAGGTTAATGTAAAAAACCCTGTATATCTAAAACTAATCAAGTTAGCCAAGACCTTTTGGTACCAGCGAAGTAAACTCAAAAAAGAGGACGGGACATCAATATCAGATTTTTTGTATCTATCACCGTTTTGGCTGTACCCTATAAAACTATCGAAAATCAACCACCCTGTACACTAACAATATTTAAAATTTGGAAAAATTCTTCTCAAACATTTTTTTGCTATCTCTAACCTTAAATCGTCAATACCCATAGCAAGAACCTTGTTTGGTAGGTGGTGAGTAAGTAAAATATCGGTCAAAATATGTTAATTTATAAAATAAATCAGATAGTAACTTAACGTTTGGGCATACAACCCGTTAAATTATTACTTACCTCCATGTATTGTTTTGCTTTGTTTACAAAACATTTCTCGTAAGTGTTTACAGATTATGCTTGATATAAAGAAGGGTTATCAGACATCGTCATCCGCAAAATGTATGCCAACCTAAAAATAATTTCAGTTACTTCGAAAATATGTTGCTAAGAGCAGTGATCTTGGAATTATTGTTACAATTTGTGTATGGTAAGTTATGAAAATGTTGAAAAAAATTGCTTTTCTGAGGTACCTATTTAGATTACAATATACAGTTACATTGACTTAAACTCCCTTTTCGTTAAATTAAAAATAGAAACATTGTTTCTGTGTATTTAAACGAATAAAAACATTATTTTGCGGTTGAAGTATAACTACAAAACTTTTAACCCTACATATATACACAATTTTTTTATTTTGTTTTTATTACTTTATACTTAACTTTAATGGATAATTTACATTTTCTCCGATCTTAGCCTACACCTTTTTCAGATTTATTGTACAAAACGCCAATTATATTTTATCATATTTAGTTTTATTTCGCAAATCGTAATTTTGATTTCAGATTTCAATCATAGGTCTGTCAACAAGTCTGTGCTTCAGAAAAGTTCATTTTAATTCATAGAATGTAAATTGTATTTCTTTTAAATCTTTCATATTCCAAAATGCGCCAAGGCATTCCAGTAAGTATAAAATGTGTTTGCAATTATTTGCCAAAATTATTTTAGAAAATATTCAAGTAAAGTTAACTAATATTATGGTTATTTTCACTATTACAACTTAATTCAAGAAAGTTTATATTGTCGGCAACTAATTAATGATTTGATATTTACACAATTACACTTTTCTGAAATAGAACTGAAGCATTCTGAAATTTTTCTGAAACAAATTGACTAACGATAAGATAAAACGCAAATAATACTCTGAAAATATATTAACCATTTTTGAAATACAAATTGCATTCGTTGCAAAATTTGTATGGAATGTGACACTTCTCAATAAAAATCTAGGTCATATTTCCAATTATTTAAAGATTATCAGTTAATGGTGTATAACAAATATGTTCTAAATTTAACAAAAATTGGTTCCGTAACTCGTATTAAGCTACAATGATTATTATACGCCTGTTCAGAAAATAACCGAAGTTTTTTTAATTACACGCTAATGGAGATATTTATTGACATCTGTTGACGGCATTGCGTTGTGCATAAACTTCTCTGTAACCACATGTTCTTGGATTCGTGATATTGTTATTTGAGTGACGATGTTACTGACGATTTTTGAAATGTGCTGTTTTCTGGAACAACGATGCAACGTAAAGCTTTCAACTTTTGAAATAAGCTTTCGGAGATTACGCTCCAATGATTTAAAAGTGGTCGTCAGTCAATTGAAGATGATCCCCTACCAAGAAGGCCTTCGAATTCAACTGATGACCCCTACCTTCAGAAAATCAAAGATCTGGTGCGTCCAAATCGTCGATTGACTGTCAGAGAAATTGTAGAAGAGTTTAGCATCTCAATTGCATTAGTTTGCAATCTTTCAATATATAAACCAATTATATTTTTCAACGTGTCATAGTTAATATCACAGCTATTTGAAACAGTATTGAATACATTACAAATATTGAATATTGGTGATTTACGCATAATGTTTGTGCGACAAATGGGAGAATAAAAACAATAATTTCCACGAGAATTTTGGCGAGGAACCAAAAAACAGAGCTTATTAACGAGAAACATACACTCAACATTATTATGAACTAAAATATATAAAAACGTTATGGCACTACAATTTCTCCTTTCCCCTAAGGGAATTACATTGAACATATTCAACAAAACCTTATGATCTATACCTCTTTCAGGATAGGTTCCTTGTGATTTAAAAAAACAAAAACTTCAAAAACTTACGCTGAATCGACTCAATCAATACGATGTTATTTTGGTATATAGGCGACCATATTAAAGATGCATATTCCAGCTTTGATCTAATATATGCAAAGTATAATGTTTTTAAACTTTTAATATTTGAAAAGTTATTCCAGTTTCTCATAAAAAAACCGAGTAGCTTGTAAGCTGTTTTTGTGATTTGTCCAATATGTCCAGAAAAACTAAGTCCAGAATCAAATAAGACACCAAGGTCCTTAAATTCAGAACATCGCTCGAGAATATAACC
>NW_019416509.1:319682-344389 GCF_000390285.2 Anoplophora glabripennis
TGTACAGTTGAACAGTTAAGTTATACTACAAAGTTTAGTCTGTTTTACAATGATAATGTCTCCATCTAAGTTAACTCTATACGGAAAATGATAACCTCTGTGCAGAAAAATTGCAGATTTTTAATACCTCTATCTCTTCCAATCTCTTCGGGAATAATGAAAAATAATCAAACTCAAAATTATTTTCATATCCATTTTGGAGGTTATCAAGAAAAATATGTAATAGAAAACAAACAGATAGGCAAGGTCTTAGAAGATGTAGAAGACGCACGTCAATTACTCGACTGGCATAACAAAGACACTCAACTCTGGATTTTGGAACCACAAAACAAATCTGGATATTTTATTATTCGCAACTTCGGAACTAGGTAAGTCACCTTTTATATCGTCTTTGCTTTGATCACAGTCAGTTTTACCTTATTTACAACCCTTTCATTGGTCATATCCAGACACCGCTTAACATGCTCAAATGATGGCACATACTACAGGCTTTGGACCTTAAATACAGACGAGTATACTAGGATTAAGTCTGAACATTCTACATTTTTTTTGAGACAGAAATATAATAGCCTGAAGTGTTCCGAGACTGAGCATGACGATGAAAGCGACATGTGGTTATTTATCGAACAATCTCAGAAACTAAACATGAGATTTGTAATAGAAAGCGTTAGGACAGGATTGGTGATAGATGACGGTGGTCAAAAACGTAAAATGGTCAGATGGAAGAATACAAACTCGCAGCTGTGGACTTTGAAACCAAAAATGAGGTCTGGTTATTCCATTGTCAACGTCGCAACTGGGTAAGTTCTAATTATATACGAGTATACGTATATCATCAGCTTTTTGTTGGTAGTTTTCCGTTTTCCCATGTTTATCCTTTTTATATTATTCTCCACCTCATAGTTCTATCTAGATCGTGGCCTTCTGCGCTCTTTCTTTTTCCAATGCTTATTTCTATCGTTTTGTGTGACATTCCACCTTTGCGTACCCATTATATAGCCTACCCAAGTCTGTGCTTTTTCTACACCTACGATATAGGGATTGTTAATGAATTGTCAGTGTTGCGAGAAACAACTACTCCGAGAGCTATATGCCCTTACCGGCATTGAATTATACTCGCAACACCTAGTGCAACAGCTAGGATCGTTTGTCAGTTTAACCCACCAGGCACAGACCGGTTTCGGACTTTTTAGTCCTCATCAGTGTGTCATAGGTGCTACAACCGTCAAACGATCCAGCTGTTCTTCGTCTTATCGTCACGACAAGGAAATACATTGTACGCGGGAGCGCAAATGGCTCCATCTGTCGTGCAGATTCCCAACTGTGCCATTCAAATGGCTACAGTAGGAAGCGACCTGCTAACTGCAGGTACTTTGTTGAACGACTGCCACCTACAGAGGGCGTAACACAATGTTTGAATTGTCATGTTGCAGGAAACAACTACTCCGAGAGCTATATGCCCCTACCGGCATTGAATTATACTCGCAACACCTAGTGCAACAGCTAGGATCGTTTGTCAGTTTAACCCACCAGGCACAGACCGGTTTCGGACTTATTAGTCCTCATCAGTGTGTCATAACTGTTGCACTAGATGTTGCGAGTATATTCAATGCCGGTAGGGGCATATAGCTCTCGGAGTAGTTGTTTCTCGCAACACTGACAATTCAAACATTGTGTTATGCCCTCTGTGGGTGGCAGTCGTGCAACAAAGTACCTGTAGTTAGCAGGTCGCTTTCTAGTGTAGCCATTTGAATGGCACAGTTGGGAGTCTGCACGACAGATGGAGCCATTTGCGCTCCCGCGTACACCATATTGTTAATGTCCACCCTTCCCATCCAAAAATAAGTATAGATTCGAATTTTAAGTTATTTTACTTTTTATTAAAATTACAATATGGTCTGGTATAGTTTGCGGTAGGCACATTAAGCCAGATCTATTTATGTTCGCCTATCTGAGTATTTTCTCCAGCGCTAGATTAAATAAAAGTGGTGATAGTAGATCTCCTTGCCTGAGCCCTTCTGCTCCTTCGAGCAGAAAGTCTTCCTAAACGCTTTCTGTTTATTCTTATTGTATTGTTTCTTTGTGTTAACGTCTATTGATTATTATAGGGCATATATTCACTTCCCTCAGGACTTTACGTGGGTGACCTCTTCTGATTCTATCATACGCTTCTTTGAAATCAATGAAGGGTTTCCTTTTGATGTTCATAGCTTTCAATTACCGATCTCCCTCTTCTATATCCACATTAGTACTCTCCTATTTCATTTTCTATCTTCTGTTCTTGATCTAGGATCTTGTATGTAACATTGAGGAGAACCATATCTTTATAATTTTGGCAATCCTTTATATCTCCTATTTTAAAAATCGGTTGCAATATAAATTCTTTCCTTTTCTTCTTTCCACCGTACTTAATAATTTCTGTGGTGATCCCACCTTGACTTTTTTAATTTTTTCATGTTTTTATTGCTTCTTCTAAACTAGGTGGTTCATCTTCTGTATTTTGCCTCCTCTCTGTTGTATCATTGATTTCTTACTTTTCATGTTTAGGTTCATTCAGCAATTTGTCAAAATACTCTTTCAACAGTTTTAGGATTTCCTCCTCATCTCCTATAAATTCATCTTTCTTATTTTTGTAAAATATTGTTTTTGATTGGTAATTTTTCTTTCCCGTTTTACTCCTCTATACACATATCTTATTATTTTTATACTTTTCTTATAACCGTGTTATTAATTTTTCTTTGTTTTCTTTTTTCTCTGTTATCGTTTTGTTTTCTCCTCTTTTTTTCGCCTCTTTCGTTATCTTCGTATCTTCCCGTAATGTTAATTTTCTTTTTTCCAGTTCTTTGCTCACATTCACTGTCGAACCGTTGCTCACTATAGCTTTTACATAATATGCTCCCATTGCTCCTTCTATCCCATCTCAATGTGTCTATGTCTTTTTCGTCCTTCATATTTTTATATCATCATACATTTTAGATATAGTATAACTTGTAAGGACAATGACATATGGCAACTGAACACCCATGGTGAAACGCGGATTGAAGTTAAACATCCCAGTATCATTCTGTCGTCAACTGATGGCTTACGCTGTTTTTATAATAAAACAGGTCATGAAAATGACAGATGGCTGTTTATCCAACAATCCAGAAAGGTTAACACGAAATTTGTGATAGAAAACAAGAAAACAGGAACAGTTTTAGAAGAAGCAGAAGAAACTCTTAAAATAGGAAAGTGGCAATACAGAGAGAGGCAATTATGGACCTTGGAACCACAAGATAAATCCGGGTATTCCATTATCAACGCCGCTACCGGGTAAGCTATTACAATACATCATTTTTTCTAACTCTCGGGGTAACTGTAGAGGATGACACAAATCTGATGGTTCCTTTACTGTCTTATTTTATTATTCTATATTTCTAGAAATGCGTTAACCTTCTCTGAAAATGGAATAGAGAACCAAGTGTGGACACTGTACACCCGTGGATATACGTTGATCCAAGTAGAATATCCTAATGTTAATCTGGCCAACAAGAACGGCAAACCAGTATATATTAAATACATACAGGACGATGAAAGCGACAGATGGAGGTTGATTGAACGAGATTCCATGAAAACTAACGTAAAAAGGAAACCTATTTACGTTGAAAGCTACCAGCAGAAGTTTATGATAGAGAATAAAATGACAGGAACTGTACTGGAGGAATCATCAGAAGGGATTCTAAAAATGGGCAAGTGGGCAAATAAAGATGGTCAACTGTGGACTTTGGATTCGCACAACGTTTCTGGATATGCCGTTGTCAACGTTCAAAGTGGGTAAGTTGAAAATGTCTTATACTAAACTTCCCATAATCGTTATTAACTTTCATATGTGCTTATTCTTAATTTTTGCATTTTAAGGGGAACTTTGACGTATTCCGAAAACGACGAGGATTATCAAATATGGTCGCTGAGCACCCAAGGCAAAACATTTATACAGGTTGAAGGTCGCAACGTTTTTCTTATCAGCAAGAGCGGTAAACCGGTTTACAATGCGTATAAGCTCTACGACGGAAGTGACATGTGGTCATTGGCCGAACAAGAATTTAATACGGATAAGAGGATTTATGTTGAGGATTGTCAAGACAAATACGAATACGTTATAGAAAATGTGAATACGGGAATGATATTGACACTAGAAGAACAAACCGCTCTCGAGGAATGGCAAGATAAAGACTACCAGCTATGGACTTTGGAGGCACAGAATAAATCTGGATATTTTATTATTCGCAACATTGCAAATGGGTAAATTATTTTTTTTACAGGCTGTTACGGTGATGGCCCATTAGAATATTTTAGAGACTACTTCGATTTGAATTTTGAAAATTTGTGTCCTGTTGTTTTCGAGGGTAACAAAAAAATTCTTTGTTGCTACAAATTAATTACATATACATGATTGTGATGTCATTTAGTGCGACCGAAAACACAACCTGCTTGTCGGCCAAATCCTTTGTAGACGAGATGGAACCTAATCCAAAGAAACGCACCTATGGGAAGCCTATTATGCTCATACTGGCGAGCCTTCATGCCTGTCATTGTCGCACTATATGACGTCACGAATTAACAGGACAACAAACACATTTTATTTGGGCGCCAATTAATTTAATTATTGATTCAACAACATCTAAAAGATATCGAATTTTTTCACAGTATGTTAATAGATGGTAATCTATAAAATTATTTCTAGAAAACTGTATGTCCAAGAATATTAAATTTGCTGTTATTTTTTGTAATCCTCTCATGCATTTGTCAATTCAACTCATATATTTTATATTATTTATAATTATCCTAGGTACTTTCCAGAGTTGATCTAAACTGCCCTGATGATGATGACATTCCCCAAAATATATGGAAGTTGAACATTAAGGGTGACACACAAATACGAATTGATTATCCTAATATTCTCTTATCACAGGAGAACAATTCTCTTATGTGTATTTATGAAGAATCTGCTGAAGAGAATGACAAATGGTTATTTACTGAACGGTCCAAGAAAACTAATATGAAATTTTTAATAAAAAACAAGAAAACAGGCATGATCTTAGAAGAAGCAGAAAACGCTCTTAGAATGGGCGAATGGAAGCACAGAATTTCGCAGATGTGGACTTTAAAGCCACAAAACAGATTGGGATATTCCATCGTCAACGTTGCGAGTGGGTAAGCTACTCCTTCTTATGTTATTTATGTTATCATTCTGCTGTCCCTAAAAACTGACAAGTATATTTTCATATTCCAAATACCCTCTTCCAAATAATCACAGCCACACAGAAAAAAAAAGTTGGGTATACTTTTTATGCGACATATATTTTTCGTAGTAATTTGGCCTCCTGAACACGAATCTGGGGTCAGAATTGGCCCATCATGTCACAATTTTTTCCTAACCTCAAAAAACTTGTGAAAAATAGTGAAAATTGATGAAAATTTACTGGGAAAATTTGGAAAAAAATTTATTTCCACATCAAATAGTACATTTTTATGTAAAAGACTCTGCTGAATTCAAATCCACTGTCAGAATTGAGCTAGAACGTGTGGTTTTTTTTCTAACCTCAAAAAACCGAGCAGGAATCGCTATTTTCAAATTCTGAGCGGATTTTGACCAGATTTTGTATAAAGGGGTTTTTTGGGTCGCTGATTACGAATATGAATTCACATTGTAAAAATTCAAGATGGCTGATCCAATATGGCGGGTGTACTTTTTTGAAATCCACCGATTTCAGTAAAATTTGGCATCATAAGGATTGCTGGTTGATCTCACCTTCATTAATCACACATCTGGAGCCAGATTTTCATAAATCAAGGTAAAATTTGTAGGCAGAGTCATAATTTTAGGCCGAGTAGGCGGCATTTTTTCGGCAAAGTCACATTTTTAGATTGAAGGCATAAGCGGATGCAGTGATGTGCTGTGTGGCAGTAATGTGTCATTTTCCTTGAACTTTAAATTTATTAAGAAATGAAGCATCTAAATGCCATAGGAAAACTGCATAGTAGTTAAAAAATTCTGATTGGAAAACCATAAGCCCAGGCACGACTAAATAAATGAAAGAATAAAGTAGAAACTTTTTTGTCTTCATGGAAACAAGCACATCACACTACACATCACTACATGTGTAGAGTCCTTAAGTCATTTTTTTAAGCGGTCACATTTTTAGACGGAGTGGAATCTTTTACTTGATTTATGAAAATTTGGCTCCAGATGTGTGATTAATGAAGGTGAGATCAACCAGCAATCCTTATGATGCCAAATTTTACTGAAATCGGTGGATTTCAAAAAAATCCCCCCCGCCATATTGGATCAGCCATCTTGAATTTTTACAATGTGAATTCATATTCGTAATCAGCGACCCAAAAAACCCCTTTATACAATATCTGGTCAAAATCCGCTCAGAATTTGAAAATAGCGATTCCTGCTCGGTTTTTTGAGGTTAGAAAAAAAACCACACGTTCTAGCTCAATTCTGACAGTGGATTTGAATTCAGCAGAGTCTTTTACATAAAAATGTACTATTTGATGTGGAAATAAATTTTTTTCCAAATTTTCCCAGTAAATTTTCATCAATTTTCACTATTTTTCACAAGTTTTTTGAGGTTAGGAAAAAATTGTGACGTGATGGGCCAATTCTGACCCCAGATTCGTGTTCAGGAGGCCAAATTACTACGAAAAATATATGTCGCATAAAAAGTATACCCAACTTTTTTTTTCTGTGTGGCTGTGAATCTATGGATATTTATTCTAAGTAATATACTGACAAATAATTAATTAATCATTTTTAGAAGACCTCTGACATATTCCAAAAACGGCACAGACTTCGATTTATGGAAACTGAATACTAGGGGTGACACAGGGATCCATATTGAAGACGCCAATGTGATCTTAGCCGACGTAAATGGCAACGTAGCATGTGTTGATCATAAGCAAAATGATGAAAGCGACAAATGGCTCTTGATCGAAGAAGAACTTGAAATTAATGCGAAACCAACGCCTATTTATATTGAATACCACCAAGAGAGATTTGTTATACAGAATAAAAAGACAGGAAGGGTGCTAGATGTGCCAAACCAGTTCCTCAAAATGAGAGAATGGGAAAATAAGAATTCGCAATTGTGGACATTGGAAGCGGACGGATTTGAGCATTACCTCATCCGGAATGTTGCAAATGAGTAAGCTGCTTTTGCTTGTTCTATCCTTGGGTTTTAACTGAGAGAAAATATTGGCTGCTTTATGTAATACATTAAAATATTATTTTTGTTTTTAGAGGAGTTTTATCGTATCTAAAAGAGGGTAAAGAGTACAAATTATGGAATTTGGACATTAGCGGCAACACTTCTCTGAAAGTCGAAGGCACAGACGTAGTTTTGTCCGATAAAGATGGTGCAGCAGAATTTACTGAAGAACAAAATGACGACAGCGATAGATGGATGCTGGTCGATGAAGTTTCAAGAAAAAGAAATACGAAATTAAAATCGATTTTTGTTGAAAAGAAAGCTGCAGTAAATGCCTCTTAATTAGAAATTTGTACTCATTAGGATATGCATTTGAATAATACCAATAAAGAAGTGTCATATTAATTATATTTAATAATATTAAATATTCAGCCATTATCATTTTATATCACTTTAACGTAAATAAACTACAAAAAATTTTACTTTAACTATAAATAATAAAGATATGATCTGGTACAGATAGATAAAAATTAAATTTATATACTTTTATGTTTTTGTGAACGCCTTTATTTTTTTTATATGAAGTTGTTGTTATAGTTATGATTGTTATGAGACTCTCTCAGAGTGTGGGTTCCTTTGTTGCTTTATTTTTTATTTTGATTGAAACTTTTATATGATGATTTTTATTACTCTAATTTTTCTAAATGAAAGATATGTTCAAGTTACACAATGTCGATATTTTTCTAAATGAAAGATATGTTCAAGTTACACAATGTCGATATATTACAGGAATTTTTTATCATAGGATTGTTGTGATGTTAAGATTATGCTCCTTATACTAAATGAATTACACAAGAAATTTCCCCCCCTATTACAGTGTATAATGATTTTTTATACTGTAAGTAGTTTATTTGAACAACTATGGAATTGTGTATTAATAACACATAAATGCAGTGAAATTTTACAATGTAGGAATTTATATAGCGCTTTAGTTGTGAAATTTGCAAATTTGTTTAGCTAAATTGTCGACACTTACGAACGTAAATTTATTGCTGGTATTTAATTTGCATGTAACCTCGCTATACTGTAGATTCTGCTTCATGTAGTCGAGCTGTTCTGATGTCCCACCTTGAAATGACGTCTCGCCACGGAGATTGCCGAATATTCCTTGTAGATGTAAATGCACTGCACTTTATTTTATAGATTTCACTTAACACTTTTTTTATTTATGCTCGTTAACCTAGTTTCAATTTATTGTTGATATTGCTGAATGACTTTTCGAACTTTTGTCACATCTATCTATTATTGTGACTTTTCGGACTTCTGACAGCTACATATATTTACGACAATTCACCACCATGATGGCTGAAATTTTCACTAACATGTTGATTTTAACTGATAGCAATTGTTTTTCTAGGAGCAAACTAGCGATGTTACTGCTACAGGTAAACATGGAAGACTGGATACCTCGAGCCCGGAGATTACTTTTATCAAACGTGAAAAACAAATGAAAATTACCATGGCAACAATAAACCAACATTTTTGAAATTTTATCTATGCAAATACTAACTTTTAGACTGAATTATGATGCACGAAATTTAAATTTTCAGCTTCCTTACATTTTTCTGATTCTTTTGACACCAGTTGCACGTTTCTAGGTTAAGTTAAAAGTTATGCCAAAATTTTACTTATATTAACAAATTTCAACTAAATATTGATAAATAGATTAATTCTAAGCATGTCTGTCCTTTCACTGTCTTTAGTACCACCTTTTTTTCACCTTTCATAAAGATTTTACTCGTTTTTTCAGATGTAAACGAAAGAAAATTTCAAAGTGCTCCGATCCGTCAAGTATTTATAAAGTTTGCACAACAATTTGAACTTTGGTTGGAGTTTATACACAGTTTATGGAGTTATGAGGGTCTTTTACATTATGCACATATGATTTTGCTGTCCTGATACACTTTTACAATTAAAAATTTACAAATTCTAACGGAACAAACAAATTTCAACATTTATATGGTACATAAAAGTTTTCACAGATGCATAGGTTTAATTCCACACATATATTCTGGTTACAGGTATACTATGCTTTGTCTTCATATCATTTTTATTGAATGAATCAGGATTACATGTGAAAAAACCTTAGTCCTCCGTCGATGACTTGTCAAAAGTTCACTATTTTATTAAATGTGATCATGCCAGATCTTATAATTGACATTTAATATTGTAATATGGTTCTTTACTGTTCTCTATAACATAATTGTAGTACATGAGTGCATTTAAATAGTTTTGTGAATATGCAAATTCACTTTTTGTTATAATTTTGACAGTCGATACGTTTTATTGTGAAAATTGATTAAATACAACATTTTAACGTATACTATTGGTAAATATCTTTCATTTAAATTGATTAAAGTAATACACACACTTTTCGTGTCTATTTCAAACATATTCACCCTTAAAATTTGTGTTTGTTCGACAATTTTGTGTTTTGGTTGTCGAGAAAAGAATCGATCAAAATTTCAAATTCAATAAAACACAACAATACATTTGCTTTTTTGTCGATTCTCGGTTCAAAAATTATTTCTATCGACGTATTTTACTGAAAGGTAGGCATGTCTGCCAATATATTTTTTATATTAGAAAAAATTTGTTTTGATATACCGTAACCCGTTAAATGCCCTGTAACAATCCTAATGCTCCATCCGTTGGGCAAACTAATGTTTCGGTTTGCTTCAGCCCATGGGCCGTCTACGAGAGGCCCGTCCTGTCGCAGACCAGATCCATCTGACCATCCAAATACACAGGCACACAACAAAAATCCTCATATAACAGAGTATGGATACCCTCCATGTATTTATAGCAGCTGAAGACATATCAGGATTTTTCCCTAACCTCAAAAAACAGTTCAAAACTTTTTTTTTCTTTTTTAAATTTTTATTACGATCGTTTCGAGTTTTATCCTACCTTTACTGGCAACGCTCCTAAATTATGATACAACTTACCAGGCTAATTTCGAATTGCCAATTTAAGTTTTAAACAATATTTGGGATTGGTATTCCAGGGAACACGTACAGACCTAAAAAACAGACCTCCACTTATGGTTAAACGCATTTTGTTCGGGTAATTAAATGTCTTTTCGGTAGTGTCGTGTTCCTCATTCATTATCATTATTTATTTTTTGCTCACTAATTTGCGAATAACTTGATGACAAAAAAAGTTATCGAACCCTTTTTGACGTCAAAATGTAGCTATTTTTATGCTCTTAAAACTAACCTGTAAAAAGTTTTATCTCGCTATCTCATTTTTTTAAGAAATCGTGAAATAACCTAAACTTGGATAAATGGCGCCAATGAATAAACAACACTTTTGTTAGAAATTTCAAACTTATACTATATTCATCAATTTTTTGTGCTGAATTCATTTATGTAAAGGAAACTATAGCATTGCATTTAAAATTTATGAGAAAATCCATAAAACGGTATTCTTTTGAAATAACGCCATCTATAGGTTTCCATGTTGAGGTAAATGACATTACGCATTCACCACGAGATAAAGCATGAAAATACCTTTACAACGAGGTATAACACTATGGGCTTTTGATGAGCTAATACTTAAAAAAATGTATTTTTCAGATCAGGTATTAGATGCTTCCCCCACCCTTTCTGTCGAGAGATAGAACAAAATGTCAATTACAAAAGTTATGCCCAATGAATCCGTCTATCCATATTTGTACTATTTAACATACCTGAAAAGGAAACATTTCTGAGAAAAATTCAACTCTGTTTTGTTATGTAGATTGCTCCCCTAGCGACCAAACTACGAATTTGAAAACTATTAGTCAATTTTATTTCGCGAAGCTCTAGGGCCTATACTTTCCCTAATATCGTACCTCACCGACCTTAGTGGGACACCCTGTATTATAGAAAACCAACCCGATATAAATAAAAAGAACATTGAATTTTGATTTGTACTGCATATCTATCTCTAACTGGTTTAACGTGTGATAACGGTATTTTCCAAACATCAACTTTGCGTATTTTTGTATCAAGTGAACCTTAAATATCAGCAATATGGAAAACCCAGTGTCACTAGTTCCAAAGATTATCGGCTGAGTTCAAGTTAATATGAGATGCATACACTTACATATACATATATAGCTGAGCATGTATATTGAAAGACTATTGCAACAGAAGCAGCAAAATCATGTTGTTAAAAACATTAATTTGTGTAGTACTTATACAAATTGCAATTACATGGGGTAAGTGTTGTTATCAAACAATATTTAAGCTATTTTTTCAAGTTAGGTTTATACAGGGTGTTTCTTAATAATGTGCTAATATTTAAGGTTATTCTTGGGTCCATTTTAAGAAAAAAACTTCATATGAACATAAACAACTAAAAGTCTTAAACTTTTGAACTACAGAATGCTAAAGTTTTATGAAAAAATATTTTTTTATGATAACTTTGGTATTACCCTATATATTTTTCAAATTTGGTACACGCCTTCTAATCATCGAGATGCATTTTCTGTTGTACAAATAATTTTATTATCGCGTCTGTACAGGTTTTGTATATGTTACCGCATGTTCCAACCCACACGTTAACGGAAAACTGCTCCTCGTAACGGGATTCCAAGATTACATGTGGGTTTTCTTCAGCCTAAATGTGATTGTTGTGGAAGTTTTGGATGGCGTTTCTGGAAAAGTTGACTTCATCGGTGAATAAAATTTCAGTTTAAAATAATGAATTTTCATTTACTTTATGAAGAAACCATTGGCAAAAGTTTATCCGTAATGGAAAGTCGCGAGGAAGTAGAACTTGAACCCGTTGGATATGGTAGGGATATAATAAAAAGTCATGGAGAATTTTCCAAATAAGAACATGTGAGACATTCAAATTTTTCCCAATTTTTCTTATACTTATACTTAATGCTCCTCAATTGAACTCAAAACCGTTATCTCAATTTCTGGAGTTCTTACAGTACGGTGTACTGCTTTTTGATGATTGTCTGGTTTAAAACTTCCTTTTTGGCACAATCTTCTATGAATGTTTGAAAATGTTCGCGTATCCGGAATATTTCTATTTGGAAAGCGGTCTTCATACAACCGCCTGGCTTCTAGTGCGGTACCATCAGCAAGCCCATACATGTAGTGCATGTTAATGACTTAAATACGTGACAACTAGACTGGATAGACTACTGTCAAAACTGTTTATATTTGCAAAACAAAATCTGCATTTTACCTACTAGATCGTTTTTAATTCTTATTAGTAAGTAGGTACCTAATTTCATAACAGCGTACAAATGAATGAATTTTATTTTCTCTCGACGAATGGAAGGCGTGTACCAAATATGAAAAAATATCTAGGGTAATACCAAAGTTATCATAAAAAAATGTTTTCTCATAAAACTTTAGCACCCTGTAGTTCAAAAGTTAAGACTTTTAGGACATATCTTAAAATGGATCCAAGAATAACCTCCTTAAATATTAGCACGTTATTAAAAAACACCCTGTATAGATATCAATTATCAGTTATGTTGAAATAAATTAAATCATGTATTTATTACAAGTGGAAGGTTATTAAATGAGGATGAAAGTATGTCTTGTCGTCCTAAAAAACAGTTTATCTTGCAAGAATCACGTGAAAAAAATCCGTCTTGTATTCTACTGAATTAATTATAATAATCTGGAGTCTTTATAAATACATTTTTTCGGCGTGTGTTGAAGGTTACCCGCAAAAATTTATGATAAAAAACAAAAAAACGGGAATGGTTTTGGATGGGGCAAAAAAGGATATAGCCATAGGTCAGTGGAAAAATAGAAACACCCAAATATGGACATTGGAAGGAAGCGACACACCTGGACACTATATAGTTCGTAATATTGGAAACCAGTAAGTGAATACCATCGATGATATCTTAATTTAACATGTTGGGGCCAAAAAACCAACTACAATTCGAGATATATTTTCATGCTTAAAAAGAACTACCTCCATACCTACTAAGGACTGAAATATCTTCAGCAACCCAAATGTAAACTATCTCAAAAGCGGTTACCTATGTTATAAGTAAAATCAAGCAGCTTGTGTGCAAGTTCCTTATGGAAAAATAATAGGGGTAGTTCATGTAAAGTTTTTTTCTTAGACGCCCTTTTTTCGAGATACAGTGTGTTGAAGTTGTTACTATCCAAAAGGTTTTGCTTAATTATCTAAAAATCGGCTAAAGATAAAAACGTCAAAATTTGTACACGAGTAGACATCAACTGTGCGTTAAGAATAATGTACAAACGGTTTCTTTATGAAAAGCAGTGTCGCCGATACAGGTAATTGGAGGGGTACAATCGAAAAAAAATATATGTTAAAAGTCAAAATTTATTACATTTCTAAACGGTTCTGTAAACTCTAAAGCATACTACAAAAAAAGGTATACTTGTCGAAATTCGGTAGCATGTACCATTTTCGAGAAAAATGAAGTTGCATAGAAGGAAATGGAGGACAATTTCAGTATCTACTGTAGTATTTCGCGTTTGCACATTTATTTAATTGTGCAGCTGTTTTGTTCTGTATGTCTCTGAGTTTCTTTCCTAATATTTTTCTGCTTTTATCACTTTTTTTAAGCATTCATGTCCATCAACAATTTACTGTATTCAGCAATTGTTTATTTTAGTAATAGTAGTGTAGTAGTTTACAAAATCTGAAATTAATTAATAATAAATAATTAATAACCATAATCTGTTTATTTTGATTTACTTCTTTAAATGTTAGTTTACAACAAACTGAAACATGAACGGGACACCCTGTATATGAACTTTTTTACATATGTTGCTGAGCGGAATCTCCCCTAAGCTTTTGTCACTTTAACTCTGATACACCCGGTATAGTGTAGGTTCATTAAAGGATGTCTAGAGGGGACCGTCGATTCAACCTTATGCAAGTTTCCATATTTATTTTACGATATACTACGTAGATTAAAAAGAGCAAAATTTGTAAACTGTACAATTCTTATTAAAACACTCTGTATTCTTCCAGGAAGGTTCTCGATGCATGTCCTGTAACCAGAGCCATTTTCACTTGGTCTAAACATGGTGGACGTAACCAAAGATGGAAATTAAATGCGAACGACGACACAAGAATTCAGGTTGAATTCTACCCAAACGATTTTATGGTCCACAAAGGTAACAAAGTAAAACTTCAGGGCTCTAAGGAGGGCGACGACAGCGACATCTGGTTGTTAGTCGAGCCCCAATCAGTTCCAACAGTTTAGAAGCATATGGATGTGCGTTTTATTTAAAATGTACCTATACCATTAATAAATATATATTAAAGTTTAAGTCCTTTACTGTATTGATACCATATAAATGAAATTTTCGCGTATCCAGAAAAGTTACAATATCTCGTCTACGAGGCCCCAAATAAAAATCTTACAATATTAAAAAAGTAGAATAAAACGCCGGTAGATAAAAAAAAATAGTCGGAAAGCATAGGCGCACTCAAAAAATAGGGGGTTTATGGGTGCTGCAACCCCCTCCCCTCCGTTCGCGCCTTGATATTTTAAACCAAAATTACATAAAAAGTGTGCCGACCTAAGATGTGCTAAATTTCAAATAAATATCTCTACAATCATCGGAGTTATCAATAAAAATCATTTTTTAAATTTTAGTTTTGACACCCTGTATTTTGAAAATGGGTCTCTGAAATGAGAAGTGACATAAGAAAAGTCCCATTATTTTTGTCCAAAGAATATGTGGTTAACTGCTTGACCTACTAATTTGTAACACCCTGTATATTAAATATTTATTTGTTGTGAAATAATTTACGAATAGTTCTCAAACTACAGTAGTAAATAGGTACTGAAAAATGTTTTACCATGTCAGCAATCATAAAATCACCAACCACGTCAATTGAAAGCCTATATACTGTACAACCCTGTGTTAGCCTTTGGCGAGGATTTTGTGGAGGCAGTCATTCTTTCCCTGCCATTGTTGAAAAGTATGAAACGTTAGATATCCCATTTTCTAGTTTCAAAGAAATCCAAATATAAAGGAAAAATGTTTTTTATCAATCATTCCTTATACGATTTCTAAATGAAACCCGGTCTCTCCGAATGGAATCGTAAATAATTAATACACTATTACTGAGTGAATAGAGCCTCCACGGCTAAATAAATGGAGCCTTCAGATTCCGTTTATGAAGCGATCTCGGGCCAGTGTGGTCTTCCATAAATACGCTTCCAGGACACACAGATAGCATAAAAGTCTATCTAATTTGTGATTTTCCATAAAACCTTATGTTTATATGTGACATTCTTTTATTTATATATAACCTTTCTGGAAGTTTATACTGTATGTTCCACAAAATTATCCACTTCAGAATTAGAAGACTGAAACTTAACTTATTGGCTGTTTCAGAGAGACCTCCCGTATATACAGGGGGTGATAGTATGACAAAAAATAAGAATTTTTTGTCTTATGAACTATATGTCTATCTCCTCTTGTTTTCGAGATACAGAGCGACAAAATAAATTTTTTTAAATAGCATTTTGGTGCGAAATATTTTTATTATACGCTGGTCTAATTATTTTTTGGATATTTCATAGAGGGCGCTAGTTAATAATATATAAATTAATATTACATTTTAAGGGTGTTTGTAAATAAGTACGAAATATTTTAGGGGGTTGTTGCCGAAGTTATTTTGTGAAAAAAGCTCTTATAAACGTAAGTCGAAATATGCTTTGTCTTCGAGATACAGAGTGTTTAAATTTTAATGTTTTATTTATTTTTATTAATTATTTCAAAGAGTTTTGAACATCCTGTATCTCGCAATCGAAAATTTTTTACCCACATTCACATCAACTTTTGTTGAATTGCAATTTTATTTTGACCACGCTTTATTAAAAGAGGCCCTTAAATAAAAGACTAACAAAACCTACATACAATAAAATATGTTTTATTTTTTTCCTCAAAAACGGTGCATCCAACGAAAAAAATTGAAGCGAACAATTTCATTCAGAATTGATGGAACATTTCTAAAAAATATTCAAACGGGCGAAAGTCAGTGGCGTGCCATTTTTTTATTAAAAAACTTTGTCGCATTCTCGCACGAACGCCACTGGTGCAAGTAGAAATATTTGGATCACCCCAAAAATAAATACCCATTTATCCCTCCAAAGCGTGTTTCAAATTTCGAGTCAATCTCTTTAAAACTCTAAAAATAAATAAAAAATTAAAATTTAAACACTGTATCTCGGAAGCGAAGCATATTTCGACATACGTCTATATGAATTTTTTTCACAAAATAACTTCAGCAACCATCCTCTAAAATATTTCGCACTTATTTACAAACGGCCTGTATAGAAACCATGAATACACAACCACACAAAAAAAAGTTGTCTGTACTTTTCATGCGACATATGTTATCCGTAGTATTTTTGCCTCCTGATCACGAATCCAGTGTCAGAATTGAGCTATCACATCACATAAATTTCCTAACCTCAAAAAACAAGTTAAAAATAGCAAAAATTCACGAAAAAGTGCTAGGAAAAATCCAAACAATTTTTTTTTCAATATTCAAATGTTTATTTATATAGATAAGACCCCGCTGAACGTGAATTCGCGGTCAGAATTAATGGTTCTTTTTCTAACCTCAAAAAAACGGGTCAATTAAGGTCAGATTATCACGAATTTAAAGAAAAAAGTTTCGCGCTGAATTTCGTATACAGAGGGTTTCGGGTTCACGGATCCGAGGTCAATTTTGCAAAATTCAAGATGGCGGATCCAAGATGGCTGATCAGATTTTCAAAAAATAACATATTCGTGCCAAATTTGGTGTACGGGTGTTTTCGGGGTCACTGATTACGAATCCGAGATTAGATTTACAAAATTCGTTTTTAAATATTTAATCAATTACATTATTACTTGAGATTAGGCAGAAAACTCGAGAATAGATATTTTACAGAAACAGAACAAGATATAGCCGAAAAAATAAGGTTAGAACATGATTGGAAACTCAAGTTATAAAATAAGCAAAAATATTACAAAATGAATTTCGCAATTCGTAATCAGCGACCTCGAAAACCCCCGTATACCAAATTTGGCGGAGCGAATTTGTTATTTTTTGAAAATTTGGTCGGCCGTCTTGGATCCGCCATCCTGAATTTTGCACAATTGACCTCGGATCTGTTATCAACAACTCCGAAAACCTCCATATTCCAAATTCGGCACGAATCTGTTATTTTTTAAAAAATTCGTGATATCTGATCTTAATCGACCCGTTTTTTTGAGGTTAGAAAACGAACCACCAATTCTGACTGCGGATTCACGTTCAGCGGGGTCTTATCCATATAAATGAATATTAGTATATAGATAAAAAAATTGTATTTTTCCTAGCACTTTTTCCTGAATTTTTGTTATTTTTGACCTGTTTTTTGAGGTTAGGAAATTCCTGTGATGTGATAGCTCAGTTCTGATACCAGATAACATATGTCGCATGAAAAGTACAGCCAACTTTTTTTGGTGTAGCTGTGTAATTTGTTAAATTCGTCGTTTTTTTTTACTGACAAGCATGGTTTCACATTTTAGGTTATGTATATAGCCAAAATTATAGAACCTGGGCTGCAAAAATTCTGCACGCATTTGCAGAAACCGGTTTCAATCCCTTAAAACTAGGTGTTTGTGTGGCGATGTCGAGAATATAACAGAACAACAACTGCAAAATGTGTATGAAAATATGCACAAGAGAGTAAACTTGTGGATAGCTAGTGAAAGGCATAATAACACAATGTAATGCTTTATGGCAAATTTGGCAATATGGGTTACTAATTTATGAATTTGAATTTGCAGCGAAGAGCAATGGTTTGTAAATTAATGTAACTTTTCTATGTTTATTTTACTCTGTATCTAAATAAAAATAATAAACTGTTATAGGTTCAGATCATACTCATTTTGCTTTCTTAGTAAAGATTTGCAATTTGTCATTACCAAGTGAAGTTTGATAGTTCTCCTTTTAATAAAGCTAAAAGTATTTTAATGGAAAAACAAAAGTATGTTTCGGAAGTATGTAATACTTAATTATAGGTATTAAGTTTAATATCGATAGTTCATGTCAATCAGTTTTAAAAACAATTTTATTTAATTACATGTGGCCCCTTCAATCACTCCACTGAGGTTTAGAGATTTTCAATTGATCTTACCAACCGTGAATTGTTGATTGCCTACGCTCGAGAATCACGTGCCTTATACAAATGGCGCAAAATTCAAATCTTGCATGAATTTTAAGACACCCATTACTTTCTTATATAACATTTTTTTCTAAACTTAAAAATGAAAAAAGTCAAGTGTGTTGACTTTTATATCCAATAACCCTGTACGTTGCTGGCGACAAACTCTCTTTCGCGTTTTATCTGAATCCAATTTTCTTCCGCGCGCGCCGAAATATGTTCGAAAATATCGAACGCCTCATAAGGGCGCCCCAATTTGGATGTTTAATATTTAAATAGCCGTTATCGAAGACTAGATATCGTCAGGAACTCCGAAGGCGCTTGTGTATAATGCATGGGGCTGTATTCAATTTGTTTGCCCCCCCGGTTTTGGCAATTCATAAATATGCGAAAATAGGAAAATACCAATAAGGTAAAGACGTATTGAATGTGGCGGGGAAAAAGCGCACGGGCATTGTCGGAATTCGATAAAAATTTTAAATTACGACGTTAATAATGTACGACAGGAAATAATGCCGCAGGAAGGGGCGCGATCTGAAAAAAATATAACAATGCATGGATATTGCAGAGATATACGTAAAAAGTATCATAAAGTTTAACAAAGAAGCTGTAATAACTCAATATTACCAACCCAATTTTTGTAATGGCAATAGATATATGATTGCCAAATTTGACACTTTCCCAAAGAAAAAAAAAAGTGACAAAAACGATGCTTTTTTAGTACACAGGGTGTCTCACGGTGACAGCCCATTAGAATTATTTCAGACTACTTCGATTTGAATTTTGAAAAATTGGGATACCGGGTTTTCGGGCATGCCCTTCTCAACTAAAATAATGGTGTCCACGTACCACTTCCGGTTATACCGGAAATCGCCATCAACTTGCTTATTTTAAACGGAACACCCTATATATTATTGCAATTTTGGATTCTACGTGTTATTTTAGGTGGACTTTTATGGAGTTTCCCTATTCTTAAAATTAACCGTTTTCGAGATATTTAATTTTTTTTTAAAGAAATGGAGAGAAACAGTGACTAGTTTCAAACCATGTATATTTTTATAGTAAGTAAGATAAAGCAACGATATTTATAGGGCGGATAGCTAGACCCCTAAGCTCCCCATCCATACTTTCAAAGTGGCTTAATTGCATACTAAACTGTCACCAGTTATTTATTATTATTTATTCACGGACGTTGCAATGGGATTCTAAGTAGAACATTTACAGTTTTTAATGACACATATCCCAATTTTCCACCAATGAGCAGAATAAAGTTAAGAAGAATTCTAAAAAATCAACTTCATACATAGTAACACACAATTTTAATTATATATGTTGATAATAATAATGCCCTAACATAAAAAAATGACTTAAAAAAGTCATAAGTGTTCAATATGACCCCCATTAATAGCTAAGCACTTGTGGATTCTAGAGATAACACCATCAGTCACCGCTTCTGCTATTTCAGCTGCAGGCAATTCATGGAACGCTCTTCGTATTCGAGCAATCAAATCCTGTTTTGAAATAACGGGTGTAGAATAAACTTTTTGCTTTATTACTCCCCAAACATAAAAATCTAATGGAGTGAGGTCGGGAGATCTCACTGGCCAATTTTACGGTCCTAGGCCTCTCATCCATCTATCTTCAAACATTTCTGTCAGCTGTTGATCGATTTGATTGTGACAGTGAGGTGGAGCCCAGTCTAATTGATACCAACACTTCCTTATTTCTGCCCTGCTAAGCTGAAACGTCCTATATGACAAAATTTCAGTTTTTGAGTTGAAGGCGTAATTGTGATGCAGATATGCATCTACAACTATTTTTCTACGCAAGAACGTCCTAACTACATCATAAAGCACTTGTTTCTTACATTCAGTTTCGTCCTATCTACCAAAAACAACATGATTACTAAGAATGTTTATCCTATCTTCATTTACTAATTAAATGTGTTCTAAATACGCAAATAGGACGTTTGAGTTTAGTAAAATTTAAAGGTATGAAACAAAATTACCAAGCAGGATACATGGATTTTTCTCAATTCTCAATATTGGAAGCTTTCTAAAAAGGAACGCTACTTTTCGTAAACGGTTCCATTAAGCTTATCAGCAAATCAAGAAGTACGACTAAATGCGTTTCAAAAATAAATTTATTATAAATTGTATTGTTGTTTTTCTTCTTTTAAATTTTTCAAAAAAAAAACAATAAATAATTTGTATTCATTATTATTGTCCTATGTGTTTACCTTTTTTTCAGATTCCTAAGGATAAACGTCCTAACTAACAAAAGTCAAAGATTTGGGCAACTATACAATTTGCAAAGTATACGTATTGATTTATATCGCTTAAAGTTAACTCATGCCAAAATTTCATTCCTTTTGAATAATATTTACACAGTGAACAATATAAAAATATAAAATCGTTAATATCTCAAAACTTTCCTCAGGTCAGATAGGACGGTTCACCTTAGCAGGGCAGATTTGGTCTAAAGGTATATCATCTAGAAAATCTGCCACAACCGTTTGCAAAATATTGAGATATCTGTCGGCATTTAAATTTTCTTCGTAGATATGGTAAGAAATTTGGTTATCTTTAATTAGACAAAAAACATTTACACTAAATTTATTTTGAAAGTTTCTTTCCCAGATAAAATGAGGATTTGCAGATGACCATAAATGAGTATTATGTCTATTAAAAATACCTTCTCTTGTAAATATTGACTCATCTGTCGTCTGTTGTGGATCTTCTTGGTATCGCACTAACATCGTTTCACAAAATTGTACACGTTGTACGGCGTCACCCGGATGAAGAGCAGAAGGTAGCTTAAATATGTATGGATGAATATCATTAGTTCTTAGCATCCTGTGAATGGACGCTCGTGAAATGTCTTAAAATCATACCTACTCTGCGGCGCGAGTTGAGGATTCTGGATAAACATTAAAATAGGCTAATACATTTATTACATTACCTTCATTTGAAGTTATTGGTTTTGGTAATATTCTTTCTGCACAAATTCGGCCTTACTCTAGTTGATTTGCTAAAATTCTTCTTAATTTTTTTCTGCTCATTGGTGACAAATTTGGATATGTCTCATTAAAAACTGTCCATGTTCTGCTTATAATGCCATTGTAACGTCCGTGAATGAATAATAAATTTAAAATATCAGCATTTAAATATGTATTGTTTTCCATTTCTTATAAACACTAAATTAAACAGTCACTGCAAGAGACTAACAACAAATTGACTGTTTAGTTGTTTGTTTTGAAGTTTTGTTAAAAATTCCACAGCTATCCTACAAGAAATTATATGACTTTAGGTGATTACACAAAAAATAGTGGATAACTTAAAAACTAGAAGAGATAGGTATAGGGAACCCTGATACCGTTCGAAAGAGAATAAAATTGTGTATCAGCATATAGAAAAACAAACAGGGTGTTCTATTTAAAAAAAAAACGACTTAAGAAGGTTTGAAGTTAACTAAACTCGGCAGTACATTTCTGGCACCCTGTATGCAATTAAGCCACTCTGAGAGTATGGATGGGAAGCTTAGGGGTCTAGCAATCCTCCCTATAAATATTGTTACTTTATCTTTCTTACTACAAAATACACATGGTTTGCAGCTAGTCACTGTTTCTCTCCACTTTTTTGAAAAAAATTAAATATCTCGAAAACGGTTAATTTTAGGAATATGGAAACTTCATAAAAGTCCACCTAAAATAACACGTAGAATCCAAAGTTGTAATAATATATAGGGTGTTCCATTTAAAATAAGCAAGTTGATGGCGACTTAGTTGAGAAGGGCATGCCTGAAAACCCGGTATCCCAAATTTTCTAAATTCAAATCGAAGTAGTCTCTGAAATAATTCTAATGGGACGTCACCGTCAACCTGTAGTTGATATCGATTAAGGAATACAATAACAGGTCTCTTCGTGTACGGCACACACTTTCTTAAACACCCTGTATGGGTTACTGCATCGTAAAACAAACTCCGACACACCAAATCGACTGCTCTAAGCACTTTTTACTGTAACGGGGGGACGCGAAAAAGCACGTCGTGTCATGTCAAACCGCCCTTTGAAAATAACTCAATATTTGCCGTAAGGGTAATATTAAAAACATGTCATCGATATCTCCACGATCAGGAACAGCCATGGAAGCGTCGATAAAAAAGACTCCTAGACCCCATATATCACCGACCGTACCTGTCAAATTGAAAACGGCCCTTATCGGCGATCAAATTTATACAAAATTTAATTCAAACATTGCTGGAATATCTGATATCATTGGTAATAGTCACGATACCCCCCAACTGTTACATCGCTCTCGCTATCACTGTTCTCGTCTTCCTTTAATGCGGTGCGGTCATATTCCGATTGGGTGATAGTGCAAGCTTCCGTGGAGGAAAAACAATCGAAAGTGCTGTATTTGTATGGGAAAACGTTGCTTAGCAATTAAAAATACATATCGATTATTTCGTGTGAGATATGCAAATTACGGCTATCGACTTGTTTTAATTGCCGGACCTTTTTATTTCTCTGCAGTTTATTGCAAATCGATACACAGCTATACATGTATAAAGAGCGAAACGTTAGTTGTATTAATACAATCGCTATTTTAATAAGGATTTCGTTAAAACTATTGTTTGTCATTCCTACAATATAGCTTAATTAAATAAGAACGGAGGTGATTCGTAGTTGAAAATCTCTCGGCCCCCTTTAGCATAACAGGGAAAGAATTATATTAAAAATTTACACAATTGTAGCGCTCTTGATTATAACTTGTATAAAATACCCTACAAACTGCCATACATTGTCAATCAGTTGTATTTTAAATGTACCATTACTACAATTTTGTTAAATACATATACAGGCTGATTCAAAATTCAGTACAAACAATTTAGAGGCATATTTTTGAGGTCAAAATAAGACTTTTTTTTCCTAAAATCGTAGGTCCACAAATGCTTAGTTTTCGATATACAGGATGTTAAACGGTAGTATTGTCACTGGTCAGCAGTGATTTTCTCGAAAACGATTAGTCGTGCAAAAAAAATGTAAAGAGCTAAAATTCAAGATCATTGCAATACTGTTTAGATGGTGAAAATAAATTATAACATTTTTCACCGTAAATAGTTAATAAAATTTGAAAATATGCTGTGCATTTAGCTTTCATCAGCCAATATCTGGGAAACAACTGGACTGAGGGATTTCGACCAAGTATACCTTTTTTGCTTAAAATTGATAGAGAAATAAACGTACTAATACGAAACGTCAACGTACAGGGTAGTAAAAAAGTTAGGGTCAATTTAATTCAGGTGTACTCTTATAGGTGGCTACCTCTGCAAGCAGCGTGAAAACCGGGAACTGCGCCGCTCGATATCTAGGAAAGTACTGCTCCGAAAATTTTAAAAATTTGGCAACATGGCAATGTCCCTAGGGTGAACACAACTAAAATATCTAGAATTCTCCAGCGCCTCCGGTTATACCGGAAGTCGACACCAACTTCGTTATTTTAAATTAGACACCCTATATCTGGAGCTTGGTAGAAAAAGGGCCAATGTCGAAAAATTACGTTTAACAGCCAATGAGTCTCCTGGACTAACCATGTTACATATTTGCATCACAATGTTAACAAGTATTAAAAGCCTTAATTATTTAAATTTTAAAATTCTTAAGTCCATCTTAGTTTAATAGAAACAGGTCCAATGTATGGACTTTGGTCATTGAAATACATTTGCCCTTGTTCTACCAAGCGCTAGATATATTATTGCATTTTCGGATTCTACGTGAAATTTGAGAGTCACTTTATTAATTATTCCCTATGCCTAGGAGTTATAGATTTTGTGATAATTTTTAAAGAAAAAATTTGACAGGGGCAGGTTTTAAAAAATGTATGACTCAGAAAGTAACTTTTTTTAACATTTTCATATAGTAGGCATCCTTTCATGGTGACAGTTTCGTTGTAATGATACTAATGATTGTCACTTTCGCGTGCTATCGTTTAAATTCTTACGTTTCTTCTTAGTTGTGATCTTTGTGCTTGACTTTGCATTTCACTCGATTTTTTTACAACCATGAACCATCATGAGCAGACGCTCTTCTTACACTCGCAGTAGAATTACGTTAAAAAAATATCCTAAAATTACTTCGCCTAAATCATGTCTACGCCTCCTTGGACGGCAATTCACGATATCTTGGAGTTAAGGCTCGTTCTTGCATGAATTTTTCCAAACAATTTTGCAGAAGGTTGCCTTCTATCAGAGAAACGTTGCCGATACTCTTTTTGAGCCGCCAGACTATTTC
>NW_019416509.1:344422-374997 GCF_000390285.2 Anoplophora glabripennis
GAAACCGTTAAAGATAACGATTTGAAACAAGAGTACCTTTTTAACGTAAAACAGTTCGGGAAAACGGAATTTGCTGTCCAATTTGTTAAAAAGTCAAAGATGAAAAAGTTACACACGCAAAGTACCAAGGGCCCCCCGTACCCACCCCAATGGACCTTGTGGAAATAAATGGATTAGTCCGTCAAATTGCTCATCAAAATTTAGCTGTATATACCAAAATTTCATTCATTTATCACAACGCGATTGAGAGATATTGCAAAAAAATGATTTCCATTCCTCCCTCTTCAATGGGTCCCTGTGCCCTTAAGAAGCATTTCCGGACCCAAGTTCATATGAACTTTTTTACTTAGTTTTGATCATAGAATCGGCCTGTTCAGGGTTGGCAGCTAATTGTGAGACATCCTGTATATTTAACATCTCAATAATTCCAGTTGTTTTTGGTAGACAGTAAATTTTTTGTCACTGTTATTATGTTATTAATACGTTTATATGGTAAAGAAACATCAACTAAGGGAAAGATAAATCCAAACTCTCATTTTTTGCGTACAAAATTGAATATTCGGGTTCACAGTGCGTGATTTTTCTTCTAAAAGGCATAAAACCGGCCCCGCTACTTTGGAGACAAAAGAACGACGGGCCTCCTTTTACATTTCGATAAAGTCATCAATTACGTGGAAACATGAAATATTAGCGATATCTAAGGCGACTTTGATATCATTGTATATAGACACAACATCGCCCAGATGAATCGTCGGCCTCGTTCGCTTTGAGGGCGGATAACTAACGTCGACGGCTCCTCTGGGGGTGCGTATCGTGTTATACTTTTATTAAGCCATTTTCCGTCTGAAAGCTGCATGTAAAATATTTGAAAAATTGATTATTCATCGTTTATGTCTTTGTCAATTTATTATGTCTTTGATGGGACGGCTTTCATGTTTGACGAAGTCGGGCTTTATTGAAAATTTCAGACGTAATTTGCTGGGGATTGCTTTAAATGCCCAATAAAGGAGATATTGAGCTTTAAAAGTGATTCCTCGTTGAGAGATATAGATTCTTCACAAATGATTACAAGCCATGTGACCAGTAATTTTGTTTTTAAGCGATAAGATCAAGATTACGTTAAAGCAAAGCGGCTGGTGATTGGTGTAACTATACAGGGTGATTCACAAACGGTGACCAAAAATGAAACCCCGTATTCTTAGTGAATTTTAAGAGTAATCTTTCGTAAAATAACATTAAGGCGATGTTTTGCATCGTATTAGCTATGTACTGTACAAGTTTAGTTTCGTGCAACTCTCTCGGTTTCAAAAATACAAGACCTATGTATATTTTCAGCCACGAAATTTGAATAATTCCAAATATTTCGAATTTTCATTAGCTATGTCCTGTACAAATTTAGTTTCGTGCAACTCTCTCGGTTTCTCCTTTGTTATTCATAATACAGAAAAAAAGTTTATATAAAAGTTGTACAGAATCAAAAAACCTAAAGGACAAAATTAATTTGAAACACACAGGGCGATGAATAAAAACAGGACACGCTAAATATTACATTTTTTAAATGGAACACCCTGTATATTTTTAAACATGGATTTTCGAGAATATTCTATATATGGCAATATCAACAGTTTATTATTTTAGAGCGGGGTTGCCAAGTTATGTAGAAAATTCTTCCAATTTTGGAAAAAACATGACCTCGGAGAAGTTGTATTAACTTTCAACCACACACTTGAAGCAAAAATATTTGACAGAGTCATAGGCAATGTTAGGCAAAGACTCCTCTATTAGCTAATATCGATATTTTATACAGGACATTTTTTATAATACGATCATTTTAAGAAAGTGCAAACTTAATTTTCTAAAATTTTAGAGAGAGAGAGAGAGGGAGGGAGAGAGAGAGAATGGCGATGGAAGCCTTAGGTACATTAAAAAATATTATTATCTGAAAGTTTTTTAAATTTTCTTAAATCTTATCAAACAGGAGGCAACTTATTGAATATAAAGACACCAGATCCATAGAATATCATGTCAGTTCTGGGATATCACAAGACTCAAAGTTGGGCACACTTCTGTTCCTTATATCTATAAATGACCTTGCAATTAGTATTACTTCTCCGAAGTAATTTTTTGTTGATGATTTTAGAGTACTTATTTGTCAATAAAGCTTCACGAGAAGAAAATAAGTTGGGTTTTCCTTTTTCCGAGAGACCCTAATTAACGTTTTCTAAAAAAGCTGTTGAGATGGAACTTTTTTGCTGAATTGTATCATCTTTCTGCGCCATATTTTAACTTATCTCTGTCCCAAGTAACCTATTACGTCAATCTTTCTGATCTATGGTCTATACTGTGGTCCAAAACAGAACAACTCTGTCCGTAAGTCTATGTATGTACTGTTGCAACGAAACAAATAAACCGTTATGCGGTTCAACGCCAACTAGTAATTTGCCTACCTCCCTTCACATTACCTAGAATAAATTGTTTGTAGACGCATTAGAGAGGTTGATAAACGTGTGTTTATGTATTAATAGTGCCTAATCGGTCGCGTGGATATGCCTTGTCGCCGATCATGCAACTCGTACGTACAACAATAAATCATGTTCGGATTTCCATTCCCTCGTACAGTTTTTCATCAAATGGTATCGTTCTGTCGGCACACAAATTGCATTTCTTAGTCTTTAATCATTGCTGACGTAAGGAATATGTCGCTACTGATTGATATTTTGAACGGACGAAAAGCAGAACCGTATCATCCAAGCACCCAAAGGCTGAGAGTTGCGTACAAATCGAATAAGAATTAAAAATTTAGAAAGGAAATATTTCGATTTGGTTTTTGGTTTTGAAAATCCCACTTCTGATCTGTCCGATTTCACCACGGAAAAAAGCTCTTAAGAGACTTAATAAGAACTGTGTTCATATGATTTTTTTCTTATTTTGTGTCGAATGTGTTTTCCAAACATAGTCGAATTTCTGTATTTTAGTTCATTTAAAACCGAAAAATTCTTTTTATCCGAAATTCGTAGCACACATTAATATTTTACAGACGGCGGAAGGTTTTATCTAAGATTAGTAAAATTTATTCAAAAAAAGTATACATTTTTCTAATTTAAACTGAAAACGAAGAAATTAAAAAATATATAGAGCGTTCCACCTAAGAGGGATACTTCTGTAACTCTGTAACTGTCAAATTTATTCAAAAAATGGTTTTAATAAAAGTTGTCTGGAATCATGTGGGCCATATATAGAAAATATTTTTAGCTTTACAGGGTGTTCCATTTCGCGTGGACGCTAGATAGCTTTGTTATTTTAAATGGAACACCCTGTATATCATTGCATTTTTTAATTCCTTGGTTAATATTAAGTAGAGTTTATTAAATCTACAAGGTGTTTAAAACTTACCGTTTTCGAGATATTCAGTTATTTTTGAAAAAAATCACGATTTCAGCTCTCTAAATGAGGCTAACTAGCATCTAGAACATATTTCCCTCAACTAAAATATTTTATCTTATGGGCAGACATCGGAAACTTTGTGGCGACTGTCAAATAAATAAACAGTAGTAATCTACATTATGCTAGTAAACTCCTACAATACGCGCTGTAGTAGCGGAAATAGGCTATATCTATGGTCAAATCGTGTGCCGCTCTACGCTCACAATACACAATGCCACTAACTGCCATAAAAACAAGTGCCATACACTCGACCAAACAAAGCGTCAAACGACAATGAAATGACAACGTCTCTCAGTAAGTAATTTGAATTGGTCACCGGTACGCCAAGTCCACAGGGCAGGCATTAGGGTGCCGCTAGATAAGTATCGAATAAATTGATCGATGCGAAGTTTCAGATCAGAGGCAGATGTGTACATGTTATTGTACAACGACGCGGACAGTGGAATTACTAAAATATGAATCATTAGTAAAAATAGCATTATTATTTATTTTGTTAACTTTTGCTGGTACTTATTATTATGGACTACACTTATATATTTCCTATATAATTTACAGTATGTTTTAGGTGAAGTGTTTATTGTAGAAAAATAGACACAGCCCCTTTTATTTCATATTGCCTCGGGCTACAGCCACCCTGACATTTCCGGTCTCTTATTATTATTTAGTAAGTGTGATTAAAACTAACAACAAATATTTAATTAGAAATACTAAAGTTAGTTAATAAGAACGGAATAATAAATTGTTATCTAATTTGTTGTACTTATAAATAAATTAGCTGGAACTTTATGTTACCTGTATGTTCTGCTTTGTAATAACTGTATTCTAGATGAGAACAGAGAAATGCTGTAACAATTCATTATTTCCGTAAATCCATATAACGTGAACGCAGTTGTAAAGAAACACTGAGACGTCTATTTTCTGATTTGTGAATAGGAAATATTCCACTTGTAAACGCTTAAATATTTGCCGAAGATTAAAACACCCTCGAGTTTACATCTTTGAATTCATCGCAGTAGGCCGGGAGATCCATTCAGGCCCGGCAATAATTCCCAATCCGATTTGTCGAACCGCCGCCGTCTTTCGTTTGTTTTACCAAAGACTACTGAGAATACAATTGATATTTCAGACACAAAAGGCTTTACGCTTCAACACACACTCTAAAAGACCTTGTATCAATATTTTCTCAGATAATTTTCCAGCGTGCCCATCGATTTTGTTTGCTTAGAACTTATACTTTGCGATTCGGAGCCGTTATTTTGCGTTATTTGAACAGAGCAGGTAATATTGTGATTTTAGAGATATAACTAGCTCTTTCCCCCGGATTCGGTTCTGGTAATTGGAGTTGCTAATTGGTATGCTTTCACAAAGAGTAAGTCACTGAGTCGTTGCCAATACGACCTTTTTTATCCTTTAAACAAAATTACAATTATTAATCAAAATTTACCCATACAGGGTGAGTCAACGATTGGTTAAAGTAGATTTACTCCGAATTGCTAAAGTTTATCAAAAAACTATTTCTACAGAGCGATAAGTACGCTAACAGGGCACATTCTAAAAATATTTTAAAATATTCAGGATACTCCAAAAATTTGTGACAGACCGAACTTACATTTTTTTAAATGGAACACCCTGTATTTTACAACATTTTTAGATTCTACGTTTAATTTGAAACATTTTGATATAAAGTTTCCTATATCTAAATTTAATAGTTTCTAAAATAATTGGAACTAAATAAAAAATATTGCATTTTTGTACCTGTATTTAACAGTAGCTATCCTCATTATTTTTAAGAATTAACATAAGATTTTTAGTACCGTGTTACTGTAAAGGTGGCTTGAGAACGTCATGGATTCAAATTTTGATTAGCGCCTACAAGGTGTTCGTAAAATAATGACAGATTTGAAGAAGTTTAAACTAAAAAAATCTTAATATTTTTAAATGAAACACCCTGTATATTTTTCCAATATTCCTTTAGATCTTTCAACAACTTTTGTTAACCATGTCCTATACATATACTCAATACTTGGAGATATTCGCTTAACAGTATTTTTAATTTACAGCATTTTTCGTAATTTTCTAATTTGGTCCGTAGGCCTGGCAAAATAGATAGTAATAAATCATAATTATATTACGTCAAATATAATAAATACTGTTTTCTTTATTATCTTTACATTAAATTATTTAATAATTTAATTATAAAAAGAAAAATTTCGTCCTTTAAATAAAATAATGAAAATAAGTAACAAATACTCATAAATTGTTATATCAGAATAACTTATAATAATTACAATACACAACAATTAACACTAAAAGATTATAGTACTTAATATTAAGTAATTACACCTAACTAACAAATATAATAATTATTAGACAAAATCTTCCAAGGGATCATCTAATTAAATTTTCACACATACATTTAATTTTTCTTTCAAGGATCGTCTTACTCTTGATAACATTTCTGAAGTTATCCTTCTACATGATTCTCTTATTCTATTTTTCATATCATCAAGAGTTGTTGGTGGATTGGCAAATAAATAATCCTTTCATGCCCACAAAATAGTGGCGAACTGCTGACCTATAAATCTATCTCACAGTAACAATGCATATTAAGGACGAGCTGCTGGTCTATAGAAAATTCAAACGCCGCGCGTGGCATCTAGTGACTTCACCGCGTCACGTTGGCTACACGGACTACGGAGTACATGCGTCGTCGGTTAATCAACAATCAGCTGTTTTTTGTATACGTCCGGCTCGCGTTGTTTTACAAATTGTGAAAATTAATTAAAATGAGTTCTACGGATTATTTGCGTTTAAACGAGCATAAGATATTCAAGGAATTGTGCGAGTCGTTGCCGAAAAACATTACGAAAACGTTGAATTTGCTCACGGTTCGCGACAGTGTTTTATTCACATGGGACTTCCAAAACAACTATGTTATGAGTCTGAATATCAAAGCTGCGAGGAGTAGAGAAGGCGATAACGTTATTCACCAGGTAAGGGATGCATTTTATTTGAGATTTGTGTAAATTTGTGAACGAAATCTAATTTATACTCGTTATTATGAAAGGTTATCGATTCGGTAAACATAACCTTAAATTATCATGTGTTTTCGTTTCTGTTTTTGGTAGTAGCCTGTGAATGTGCGTTTTAATAACAAAAAATGGTAAAACTTAAGAAACCAAATATTTCTCTACGTAGCAAAATGCACTGTATGCAATGATTACTTATTATATTCGCGTAGGTACAAAATATATGATCGGTGACACCTATACCATATATTCATTCACATATTTTGATAAATGTGACTGTACCTGCCTTCGTTATTTTTCATGCCGAATATAAGCTAGGCTTTGTCGTGGTTAAAATTAAAATCAGAAGTAGATACATCTTGGGAGAAGCATAGTAGCGTTACGAGCATTGCACATGCACTGCAAAAAAGCTGTTAGCTTGCTATATGTTTCTGGAAAATAATTTATCGTAATCATATAGGTATCGTTAGACTTGAGTTACACGTAATTTTTGCATAAATTAAGGTGATATAAATAAAAGTAAACAGTTTTAAACTCTGTTTTAACAACTAAGTACTACCGTATCTTTATTTTGTTGATATTGAACTCGGGTTTTGACCTTCATAAAGTTCTGTGTAAAATATTTTTTCTCACAAACTATGAAGTTGTTGTGTAGAACTTTTTTAATTTGATTATTATAGGTCTTGTTAGTGCTACTTAAATAGCCATATTTTAGTTGCAAATGGTTCTAAGTACTAAAAAAAAAAAATCTTAGAGATACGCATTACCAAATTGATTGGGGACAGTCGATTTGACAAATAAAAAAGTTAAATGCAAACAATTTGATTTTGGGGTTATTTCGATACTTTCAGGATTGATCCCGGGTTTTAAACCTACAAAATGTACTGTATTTTCTGTTTAATTTTTAATAAACTGGGGTACTAATTCAGATAATTTTTATCTTTAATTTAAGAGATATTTAAATGAATGTGATATATGGTTCAAATTCAACTCTCTGTATGTTGAAAATTAGTGGCCAAATGTGTATTGAGACTTTTTAGACTCTGATCCAACAAACAACCTGCTGGAGTTACCTACTTTTAAAGATAAAATGGGAAATTATGAACACTGAATTGTAAATAAACGAATTTTTTACTCTCTTTGAAAGGAGCAATAAAAAACTCCAAAATTTACAATTCTCATTTCTTGTACCTACGATTCTGAAATATTCCTAATGTTTTAATATTTTTTATGATTTTTCTTTACGTTGTTAAACAGGGGTATCACAAAAATAATTAAAAAAGATTGTAAGGTAAATTCTACGTCGCAAATTAACAAAAAATAGTTTCAAGTTTCGAGTAAAAGACCCCTTTATACACAAAAATTTAGGGATATTTAAAAAATCCCAAATTTTTGGGTGATTTTCAATGAACTGTAGCTTGGAAGGAAATGGTCGTAGAAAGAATTTAAAAAAAGGAAAATGCATCTTCAAGTTTCTACTTTTGGGATCTGGAGTTTAAAATATTTTAGCGTCAACGGTTTTTGAGTAATCATAGGAAAACCAATGAAATAATTTTTTTCAAATTATTCTTTTCTTTAAGAATTTCTATGGACTTCAATAAAAATTTGTTGGTAATTTCACTGTAAAGCTCTTTTAAATAATTTAATTTCCTTCAATTTGAGCGGTTCTGGAGCTCTGTACGATGATTTGTCGCCAAGTTATCGTCGATCAAAATAAAAAAGTCATTTTTGATTTTGTCAATTAATTACTGGGGAAATCATGATCGTACAGAAAACCCAATTAGGGATTTGAAATCTGCAAAATATTCTCTTCAAATCGGAATTAAGTATTGGTTTTTGATAAAAAAAATATTTTTTGGAAGAGAAAATGTTGGTTGGAAAAAAGGTAAAAAATTGCATACCTACTTAGGAATATTTCAATAACTTGGCACAACTTTGCAAATGCTGGATAAACTAAGGAAATTGGTTGTAACTTTTCAACCTCAAAGTGTCCTAAAGAAACCCTGATAGTTTCAAAGCGCTGCGATTTTTTTACCTTGTGCCCGGAATGTTTAAATATGTCGTTTTTGCTGAAAATCAATTTAACTATTAAGTTTTTTTTATTTTTTAAGGTGAAAATTGTTTTTTTTAGCAATAATCCATATTTTCTTAATCAAAAAACGTTAGGTAATTATTGTAAAAAAAATTAAAACATTTTTCTAGTACATATCTAAAAAATCGAAGTTCCAGAAAGGAGTTTTTGGGTTAAGTGGTTTAAAAAAACTGTTTTTTTTTTAAATAAAGCTTATGTAAACGATATAGACTGTAACTGTAAAAATTCAATATTTCTATCAATTTTGTTTTATTAATTTTTAAATTGACATTTAAAACTAAGGCAGTTACAGCGGTAAGAAAAATTTTTTTGACGATGTGAAGCATTGTGGATATGTTAAAAAAAATTGTTTCAATAATTCACGTTTTTTTAATGTCAATATTCTTAATTTATCCATTATTTGCAAAGTTATGCCCAGGTATTCAAATAATCCTAACTATGCAACCAACATTTTCACTTCGAAATTTTTTTTTATCAAATACCAATAATTACGACTTGTAGAGAATACTTAGCAGTTTCCAAAACCCTACTTGAATTTTTTGGACGCTCATTATTTCCCGAGTAGGTAATTGATTGCCAATGTCAAAAATGACTTTTTTGCTTTGATCGACCGTAACTTATTACAAACAACATCATCGTCCAGGGCTCCGGAACCGCTCAAACTGAAGGGAATTAAATTATCTAAAAAAACTGTAAGGTGAAATTACCAAAAAAATGTCATTGAACCTTTTTAAAGGCAAGCAAAAATTTGGAAAATATTTTTTCCGTTGGTTTTCTTTTCTTATGATAATTCAAAAATCGTTGATTCTAAAAAATTTTAAACTCCAGATCCGAAAACTAGAAACTTAAGGCTTCAATTTCCTTTATTTTTAATTCTCTCTAAGACCATTTCCCTCGCCATTTCCCTTCAAGTTACAGCGTGTTGAAAATCTCCCAAAAAATGTGTGATTTTTTTAATACCCCTTAATTTTTGTGAGTGGTTTATATTTGTTTCTCTTTTTTGTCAGAATGCATAATTTTTGAGACAAATGAAATACCAAATAAACTTTTAAATTTTTTTTCATTAGCTTGTAACACCCTCTATTTCAAAAGGGAAGCATTTGTGGACACAAGTTTTTAAGAAGTTTTCTTTAATTTGTGCCAATTAAATTTGGCCAAGCATTCTAGTTACAAACTGTACATGCTACTATCAGTATTTTTATGCAAATTTGAAAAATTGTGTACAGGGTGTTTTGTAAGAATGGGCCATACCGTAATGGGAAGTTCCTGGAGTTGGAACGAGTCAGAATAGGCCCCAACCAACCCAACTTAGGTACTTTAGCGCAAAGAGGAATTATAACCTAGAGGGGGTAAATCATCAATTTTTCTCAATAGTTTTTGACACAATACTATTTTTTTTTTCGTTTTAGACCACGTGTCTATTTATTTTGACTTAGGTAAGTTACGTTAGATCGGCATGTTTTGTCTCCAGGAACCTCTCATTACAGTTCGGCTCATTCGTTACAAAAAATCCTGTAAAAATTTCTTGAAATAGAATTAAAATTAAATTCTATTTCAAGCGTAAAAGTTTCAATTCAAACGTGAAGACTTATCTCTTCCCAACGAAACGTATGTTTCCGAATCGACAAAGTAGCTTTGTTTAGATTTATTAAGCGAACTTCCGAACTGAATCGCTACATGATTGCATCAAAACTTCCATAATGGCGACATTCTTGCGGAGCAAATGGTCCACAATGGAACCGAGAAAAATACATACAGAGAGATTGTTGTTTGGCCCGGTTGTTGACAGTTCCCCGACATTTTCTACCTCATTTCGAGGCAAACATTCAAATTTAAATTTGCAGTAAATCAAACACGCGAGCGTAGAGCCGCTCGAACTCCGCCCGCCAATATAGCTCGAGCGGTTAAAGGAATTGGCATGAGAATTTTGATTTCATCTCAAACTTTACCTAAAAACAGATTTTAGGAATGAATAAGTATAAAAGGATCAAATTAGGTTGATATAATTTTTTCAAATTTAAAATATACAGGCTTAATTTAGGGGCGTATTTTTGAGGCCAAAATAGGACTTTCATTTCCTATAAACGTGGGTCCACAAATGGTTAATTTTCGATATACAGGGCGTTAAAGTATTTTTTTTCGATTTTTTAGAAATAATTTCCGAACAGATTTGAATATTGGCATAAAACTTAGAGTACAAGTTTTTCTTAGGATGCTACATTTAAATATGTCATTGCTGTTGACGCTGCTTGTAGAAGGCGCCACTTATAAAGGTACGCACTGTTTTCGAGTAAAAAAAATAAAATCGATTTATTGCATGGCCAGTGATGTAAGTGGGTCATGTGACCAGCGCATGACCGATATCGTGACCTATCATGACCGTCGCGTCACATAGAAAATGATCGCGTCATGACAGTTTTTGTTTCTTAAATATTTAAATTATTATTATTATTATTATTTATTACAGTAAAATAAAATCACTCTATAGATACTTTTGATGATTTTATTAATGTTAATATTAAATTAATATGTATCAAATATTCATTGTCAATGCGGTAAGAAGTAGGTTTATGTTCCACCTGGTGACGTGGTGTCCTTAAAACTTAACCAATGGTAATAATTTTTTTGTGTTGTTTGTTTTGTAGTTAAAAACTTTTTTGATATTAATATAGTTTTGTTGTTGAATTTATTAAGGCAATATTGGGATTCAGTACGTGGAAGAGCGAGTAAAATCGAACGGCGCCACCAGGTTGCCTAAATCTTTGTTATAAATATGTATCCTACTAATAAAGACATTATTATTATTAATTTATATTTTAGAAAAATGACTTATTTTGCATAGCGAGGGGATAACAATCATTTACATTTAAGTATTATTATTTTTCCTAACTGAAACTATTTATGACGTGTAATGACCGTCATGACCTGGTCATGACGGCTATGACCGTCACGAGTTTAAATGACGGTCATTTTACATCACTGTGCATGGCGTAATTCAGTTTCAGTAAATTGAAAAATAGCAGAAATTATGTACTTAACTGGTTCACACTCGAACACTTAAAGTGACAGCTATTATTAATTTTGTCAAACAATAACAAAAACGAGTGCACAACCAACTTTTCTGTTTAGATAGTCAATAGTGAATCTAAAAACTGATAAAATTTATATCCAAAGACGTGCCTGTGCGCACGCCACTGGTGAAACTAAAAACAATATTTTTATCGTAAAACAAACTTTTGTTAATTGTCAAAGCTTGTAAAATTTCACAAAAATATTCTGAGCGGTTTTCGCAATATTTATAAATTTGCATTTTTTAAATAAAACTTTATCACCCTGTAGATCAGAAACTAAGCGTTTTCGTAATATGGTATATTAAGGAAATATATCACAAATCACTTGCACCATAACCTCCGACATGTAATGCATCGACTTACTAAACACCCTGTATATTAATTTGGACATATTAACAAATAATATAAAAACTCGAATATCTCGAAACTATAGGAAATACATACAGAGTGTTCAAAAAGTTTGGAACCCCCCTCTATCTCAAACAAAAAAATGATTAGGACAAAAGTTGCAGGGTTTTGAGTGAGCAATCCAACGGTGATCTTGATCACGACTTTGATCATGACCTTGAAGGTCATTTAGAGGTCAAGTTGAAAAATTTTAAATGGAACCGTATACTTTTGCCTAGGGTTAAAAGTGAGCAATCAAACGGTGACCTTGACTGTAACTTGGAGGTCGTTTATGCCGAGGTCATAATATCACCATCCGATAGCTAAGAAAATTGTTGCCGTTAACTTTTTTTCGTAAGAGCATTATTAAACTTAGTTCTTTTCTTACGTTTGACGTTATAGTTACCTTTAGGTCAGGGTCAAAGACATGGTATAGGTCATTTTTTAATTTTACTCTCACTCAATTTCCGCAGTCAAGAATATCGGGTCATTTATTAAAAATCGACTTGACCAGTAAACGACCTTGAAGGTCATGGTCTAGGTCATATCCTAACGTAAAATTTCCCATTTTTTCCATTTCCGGGGTCAAAAATATACGGCTCCATTTAAAATTTTAAACATGACCTCTAAATGACCTTCAAGGTCATGGTCAATGTCATGGTCAAGATCACCGTTGGATTGTTCACTCAAAACCCTGCAACTTTTGTTGTCATAATTTTTTTGTTTGAGCAGTATTTTCTGAGATAGAGGGGGGGATCCAATCTTGAACACAACATACAATTTTTTATTTTCTATCTAAGATAAGTTTTTTTAATGCGTGTACGAATGGTGAAAGCTTATCATGTTTAGTTTTGAAGATTTGATATCTTCCAGCGTGCAGCAAAGATATTTTTTTTAAATGTCAAATGATAGATACTCAATATCGAACCACAGAAGGCTTTAAGTTCAATGGAATGTTAAAAATTAAAAAAAAAAACNATAACCTCCGACATGTAATGCATCGACTTACTAAACACCCTGTATATTAATTTGGACATATTAACAAATAATATAAAAACTCGAATATCTCGAAACTATAGGAAATACATACAGAGTGTTCAAAAAGTTTGGAACCCCCCTCTATCTCAAACAAAAAAATGATTAGGACAAAAGTTGCAGGGTTTTGAGTGAGCAATCCAACGGTGATCTTGATCACGACTTTGATCATGACCTTGAAGGTCATTTAGAGGTCAAGTTGAAAATTTTTAAATGGAACCGTATACTTTTGCCTAGGGTTAAAATTGAGCAATCAAACGGTGACCTTGACTGTAACTTGGAGGTCGTTTAGGCCGAGGTCATAATATCACCATCCGATAGCTAAGAAAATTGTTGCCGTTAACTTTTTTTCGTAAGAGCATTATTAAACTTAGTTCTTTGCTTACGTTTGACGTTATAGTTACCTTTAGGTCAGGGTCAAAGACATGGTATAGGTCATTTTTTAATTTTACGCTCACTCAATTTCCGCAGTCAAGAATATCGGGTCATTTATTAAAAAACGACTTGACCAGTAAACGACCTTGAAGATCATGGTCTAGGTCATATCCTAACGTAAAATTTCCCATTTTTTCCATTTCCGGGGTCAAAAACATACGGCTCCATTTAAAATTTTGAACTTGACCTCTAAATGACCTTCAAGGTCATGGTCAAGGTCATGGTCAAGATCACCGTTGAATTGTTCACTCAAAACCCTGCAACTTTTGTTCTCATAATTTTTTTGTTTGAGCAGTATCTTCTGAGATAGAGGGGGGATCCAAACTTAAACACAGAGTATATCCGAACGTACCTTACTAAAATCGAAAGGAAATTAAAAATTGCTTGTATGAATTATAATTTAGGGTCCGTGATTGAAAACTTTAAACTTCAAATGTCCATAATACAATTTTTTATTTTCTATCTAAGATAAGTTTTTTAAATGCGTGTACGAATGGTGAAAGCTTATCATATTTAGTTTTGAAGATTTGATATCTTCCAGCGTGCAGCAAAGATATTTTTTTTAAATGTCAAATGATAGATACTCAATATCGAACCACAGAAGGCTTTAAGTTCAATGGAATGTTAAAAATTTAAAAAAAAAACGTAATTCATATCTAGACCTAACAATTATTTTGTATAAAAATCAATTTTTGAAGTTCCAATAGACCGTACAACCTTTGTAGTAAAGTAAAAAATAATTATGGCAGGTACCGGTATAATTGACCCAATAATACGAGGTCATTTCTTAGATTAAATTTTATTAAATTGTATTTGTCTTCATTTGGGTAAATTACATGAATTGAAGCGTATTAACAGCTTCTAATAATTGTTAAACGTCACACTTGTTTGTTTTCAAAGCCTTATCAGTTAGAAGACTTAAATATCGCTGGTATTTTGAAAATTTTATATTTTCCGCAAATCTACACAAAAAATAATAAGTATATATTTTTGGAATGCATTTTTAGCTCTCCTTCCGTTTCTGATATAAAATACAGGGTATTCTATATAAAGAAACGCAAGTTGTGGTCATATCACAAAATCTAAAAATATCACATTTATTTTTATGCCATCAAAAAAGTGCTTGTAGAATGTTCAAATCGTTTTTAAATATCTTGAAAGGGAAACGAGAAAAGGGCACCAGTCGGTTTAGTCAAATATCGAGAAACGCCCTTTAGCTCGAAAACGGTAACAGATAGAGAGATGCGGTTTACGCCATTGTTGTTTTCTCGAAAAAAGAGCTCTGACTCATCTATTAGATCTACTGTATACAGCGTGGTAAAAATGTTCTGCATAAAATTCATATTTTCATTAAACAATTTTTTTTCGAAACACGGTGAGACCCGTCGATTTTTATTTGATCCAGGGCACCTTGTTATGTGAAAAATTTTATTTTTCGATAATCCACTTACGGCAGCGATGACATATATTTTTTTTTTAAATGACAAAGCATATTTTTTTCGTTCGAAGTTGATGACAGTGATAATTATCTAAACAACGGTGTGAAAATTTCGATGTCTTACATAACAATTTTTTTTAGAAAAATGCACCTTAAGTTCTTTATTGCAATAATTAGCTGTTTAAGGATCAAATGCCTTAGAAAAAAATTTATTCGGCAGAAAGCATTTCAGATAATTTAAGTTGCAACTGGTGTTATGTAATATTTGCGGAATTATTCATCAGATATTGTCAGGATCCTGATTAAACTGCAAAATTTAGAACCAAGTTCAACCGCACAAAATCCAAATAGTATGTAGCAAATTAAGGTCGACTTTTTGTCTTCGAGTTTGCCGATAAATTCCTCAAAAAAAAAAGATCCAAAGAAATGTTTACTTGAAAGGAGTAGATTACCTGAAATATTGAAGACTAAAAATCAGTACCGATTTAACATTCTTTGGTGAAATCGTTTAATTCGAAATGGCAAAACTTAGTGAACGCGAAAGAATTGATATTTTGAGGATGATTGGTTTCGGCGATAAGTTACGAACCCATCAAGAAGCTTGCCAATTATTTAATGCAACGTACCCTGACAGACCACCAATTACGCAATCTACGGTTAGTAGGGTACTGGCAAGGTTTGAGGAAACTGGTAGTGTGAAAGATGCTCCTCGTGCGGGTCGTCCTAGAGTAGATGATGAAACTAGATTGAATATCCTGGTGGAGCTCCAGGACAACCCTCATTCTAGTACAAGGTCGATTGCATTGAACAATGATATTTCACATGTAACTGTGGTGAACTTTCTCAAAAAAGAGAAATTTCACCCCTATAAGGGTCACTTGATACATGCATTGACTGAGGACGACCCAGACCGCCGTCTCCACTTTTGTGAAGATTTAATGCATCGATGTAACGGAGACCCCGACTTCCTCAAGAACATAATTTTTTCTGACGAGGCTACTTTTTATCTTAATGGATCGGTGCATCGACATAACTGCCGGTATTGGTCTCAGGAAAACCCGCACTGGGTGCAAGAAGTAGATCATCAGCACCCCCGAAAGGTGAACGTTTGGGCGGGAATAATAGGGCGTCGTATTTTAGGCCCGTATTTTTTCGAGGAAAATTTAACTGCTGCTCGCTATTTGGATTTCCTGCGGTTCGATTTGGTCCCAAGCTTAGCAGAGTTATTCCCGAACAACGAGGATCCTGATATTCCTGAGGAAAGAATTTGGTTTCAGCAGGATGGTGCACCGCCCCATTATGGAGTGCAAGTACGGGAGTACTTGAATAACACGTTTACTGGCCGGTGGATCGGGCGACGCGGAACAATCGAGTGGCCTCCGCGTTCGCCTGATTTAACACCTCTAGACTTTTTTTTGTGGGGCTATTTGAAATCGCGTGTGTACACAAACAGACCAGGTGATTTGGAAGAACTTAAAAACCGTATTCGTTTTGAAATAAATCAAATCGACCCGGGAATGCTTGAACGAAGTGTAGACGGCGTTTACACACGCTTAGGACAATGCCAAATGGTACAGGGTGGGCAATTCGAACAATTTCGCTAGACTTACACAAACATTAGTGTAATTTTACTCGTTTGAAATGTAATTTTGTCAACTTTGTCCTTTTCGGAGCCATTAATAGTGTAAGTAGACAATTATCACTTATAAGAACTTAAGGTGCATTTTTCTAAAAAAAATTGTTATGTAAGACATCGAAATTTTCACACCGTTGTTTAGATAATTATCACTGTCATCAATTTCGAACGAAAAAAATATGCGTTGTCATTTAAAAAAAAATTATGTCATCGCTGCCGTAAGTGGATTATCGAAAAAAAAATTTTTTCCACATAACAAGGTACCCTGGATCAAATAAAAATCGACGGGTCTCACCGTTTTTCGAAAAAAAAATTGTTTAACGAAAATATGAATTTTATGCAGAACTTTTTTACCACGCTGTATATGATAGATTCGCATTAAAACTTGAAAACTGACGAATTTAAACTACCCGATAGATACTGTCATATTTACTAGTTTTTTCTTCTACAAATACACGCAAATTATCTGAACAAACATCGTAATAATTAGAGAAATTAAGCAGTTTTCGAAAAAATATTATTTTATAAACAGTTGCGAAACCGCTTTTTTATTCTTGAAGGCATGGCGATATTTCGCAACTTAGAATCAAAAATAACTATTTCAATTGAGAGAACGAATATATGCGCGTATAAGTACGTCGTCCTTTTCAATCTCCTTTCACGCACGCCGTTTCGACGGCATATTTCACGCAAAGCACCCAATCTAACGGGGAGTCCCTCGGAGCGCCCGAGCGCGACGGCAAAGAAGTAAGAAATAACAGAAATATCCCCAATTCCAAACAATATAGCACTCAAACGGTGTATTTGTCACCTTTTCACATGCAAAACTCGCGAGGGGCGCCGATATTTTTCGCGTATACTCGTCAGGGGGACGATTCCCCGTAATTTATTGCGGAATAATGTCAATTTTTCGACACCTAAGCGTGCTGGCGTGAATGTATTTCGAATACTCTTATTCCTCGGGAGTTCGTCGCGTCCTGATTCCGCCGAGGCGAACATCTCATATTTTATGAGAAACTACGAAATGATACGGCCTTGTACGTTTGAAAAGGAACTTTCGACACGTGGGTCGTTTTTGTTCCACTTGGGGAAAAATATTTGTCCCTGTAATACTGCAAATTTTACGACATAAAACTCGAGACTCACATTAGATTTTAGTAATTTTTATTATACATTCAAAACAAATCGTATGTAACGGTGATGCTGCGAGGTAATAAGGGCTGATTTTTCATAAAAATAAAAAAAAAACATTAACATTTTTTCCTAAAAGGATTTATGGATTTTACTACAAATATTTAGTGCAATAAGAAATAATATACAGGGTGATTCAGTCATAATGTCATTAATTTTAACCACGCATTCGGAAGGCCTAATAAACACAGAATATCGAACAAAAAATTTTATTCGACGTTTTAAAAGATAAGCAAATTACCCATTAAATCCCGCTAATTCGGCCCCCTACTTCGCATCACGTTTTCTGACCGGGAATGCACCGGCAGACCACAGAGCGTTTGTACGTTGAAGCGAAACAGCTGATTTCCCCAGTCGTCTGGAATTTTGCAATTGGTTTCAAAATCAAAATGCACCGAATCCCAACTTTATTAACAAAGTGCTGCAGATGGATGAGTGTTGTTTTAGCCGTACTGATATTTTAAATAGGTAGGTGCCAATATGTCATGTTTACTCTACAAGGTGTCCCACGCTGACGAGACATTAGACATATTTCAGAGATACTTCGAATTTAATTTTGAAAATTTGGGCTATAGTGTTTTCGGGCAGACCCTTCTGAACTAAAATAATGGCATACACCTAACGCTTCCGGTTATACCGGAACTTGACGTAATCTTCGTTATTTTAAATGAAACACTTTGTATATTATTGGAATTTTGGATTCTACGTCAATTTTTAGGTGAACTTTCATAAAGGTTTCTTATTCTTAAAGTTAAGAGTTTTTGATATATTTCATTAAAAAAATAATAATAAAAAAGCACTGCCTAATTAAAAAAGATGTGTATTTTACAATAATAAAGTTAGAGCGATAAAATTTATAGGGGACATAACTAAGACTCGAAGCTTTCCTGCCATAATTTCAAAATGACAACTTAATGTCGAATTTAGTCAACTTTAAACCATCTTAACTTATTTTTTTTTAATGGAACACCCTGTATATTTTTGCGCAACCTGATGAACAATTTTGTTGTCTTTCGAATGGTATATGGTTCCCTATACCTATCTCTTCTGGTTTTTATAATATTTACTGTTTTTCGTGCAGTTAACGGATATCGCATAATTGAAATTTTTAGTGGAACTTCACAAGCACCTAATCTGTCACCAGTTTATTGCTGTGAATGTTTATTTGACTGTGAGTATTATTCATTGTTAAATAATGGAAAACATTCTAAATTTATTATTTATTCATGGAGTGTCACAAGATAATAAATACAACTTGCAGAGTATCTAAATTAAAAATAATTTTCAGAAATCTACTTAATTAATTTAACCGCCATCTACTTGTAAACAGTTATGTATCCTTCTTGTTACCCCATCTGTAACAGCTCCGGATATTTGGACAGCAGGTAAAGTTTCAAAAGCTTCTGTAAAAACTATATCCTGTTGGTTTTTAAAATACTAAAACAAATAGTGTGAAAAATATATTATCTGCTCGGGCTACTCGCTTGACTGCTAAAAGGGTAAAAATAGAGAGGTAAATCAATTCATTTTTACATTTTATTACACAAAATACATACTTGCTCCGGATTGGCCCAGGATTAGCCCCGATTCACCAAGTTTCTGGGGTTTAAATATTCTTTAAAAAATGCTGAGTGCATTAGAATTCAACAACAGATAGAAGAATTGGGAACAATGACTAAGTCAATCCGCCAGTTTATAGAGAGAATGAGCGAGATGGACAGTTCAATATGTACACAATTTGCAACTGGACACTTCGTTGCTTTGAAATCTATTGTGTAATACTGCCATGTAATTGATTGGAATTATATTTATAAATACATATTTATCTTTTAAAGTTTTAACTATAGTTACAGGGTGATTATTTAAATTTTGAATATTACTCTTTCTCTCTCTATAGTACTTATAGTTGACATTACTACTCTCTGAAAAGCAATAAATCACTAGGTATACAAACTGAAAATTAATTATATTTGATACTAAAAACTCATAGTCAGTTATAAAACATAGTGAGAACGTTAACAATATTAAAAATACTAAATTGTAATAACCTAACAGCAATCATTATCCTTATACATTTGTTTTTATTAACAAATAAATAATACTTGTTAATATTTAAAATGTAAAATATATCTTAATCACTCACGTGTCTACGTGAAAAAATCTGTTCACTACGTATTAAAAACGTAGTAAAAACTAGGTTAGTTACCGAATAACACGGTAGGTCAAGATTGACTCTCGATAAATCTTTGTAGATCAGCGGTGAAGAGCGATCCGAAAAGGTTTAAATAATGATTTGAAAATATTTTTTTTCAGCGTGTTTCAGGAATTTTGCGGCAAACCTTTATTGAGTTACAGAATTTGTTCCATTTAAACTTTCCACTATGTATATTTATTACTATTATAGATGGATGTATCAATTCTTATATTATGATAATCCCCAATAACATGTTTTTTAAATGTCTGAAAATATACAACGTATTCTTTAAAAAATTCATGTTAGACCATTTCATTAACATGATGTTCAATAAAGTTTTTGCCACAACCTTATTAAAACCTTTAATTAAACTAGTATTTTTCAAACTTACACTCTTCCGTATCAATTTTTGTTCAACCTGTTTTATTTTTTATTATTTCTTTATTTTTCTCTTCCATCTTAGGAAATATGTATGTAGGTACGTTTTATAAAAAAAATAATAACACTGTGTATACATATAGATCCTTTTATAGTCTTTAAGTGGGAGGTAGATTTTTAGGAGATAGTACTAGGTACATGTTCTTCAGAATACTGATTTGATTTTTTTTAATCAAACAAATAGTCGAGTTTAAACATTTAAACCTCAATTTAAACTGTTGTCTACTCCACCACTGGGTGGCTCCCGGATTCGATTGCATGTGCTGTCTGTTGTTACTTTTAACTGACAGAGAAGCAGAAACTGAAACTGCAATGATAAATAATTTATTTAAAACAGATTGCTTTTGCATGACTATGTTATTTTAAAGTCACCATTTTTTTTTTGGGAATACGGACGAAACGCCGTACATTAAAAAATGTCGAGTGTTTGTGATTTATTAAATAAATTCGGTACTACTGTTTTTGAAACACTGTGTTTAGTTTGTGAATTAGGTGAATTTACAGAATTACAATCCATCTGATGTGAAATGACAACAGGGCCAACGGTTAGCGTTAATTCGTTGAAACGAGAATGGGCGAGCATGCCACCTTTGATTTTATTACATTTATTTTAGTTTTCTGTTTATTCGTTGACGGATTTATTTGTAATTTCGTGACGTTGTGCGTCAGTATAAAACTAATACTGACTGAATCGAAATAAAATTTGTACAACGCAGTGTCGTGTGCAAGCTTATAAAGTTACATATCTCAGTGACGGGAGAGTGTGTTTGTGTGTCTTCATTGTTGAATTTTTGTGCGATATTATGAAAAAGCGTACATACGAATCAGAAAGATGAGATTTGACAACTCATGTCGTAGCTCTCGACTGGGTATACGTTGATAGCTAGTGTACGTTGGTGGTGGTTGGTTATATTTACAGTAGTCTGTACCGTAGCGGGGTAAGAAATTTACGAAAAAAATGTAAAAAAATCGAAGGAAGTTGAGAAAATAATGTCACGATACGTGTTCCTAAGGGCAAAGAGAGCTTCCATGGAATTATAAACCCAAAATTATTCCATATACAGTTTCAAAACATGTGTCGGAAAGTGAAGGGTATGATTATTTGGCTCATTCTAAGGAAAAAAGTTTTTATTAGCATGATCCGCAAACGCGCCGTTTTCGAGATATAGGGTGTCAAAAAATAGACAGGGTGTCCCACTAAGATCGGCGAGGTACGATATTAGGGGAAGTATAGGCCCTAGAGCTTCGGGGAAAAAAATTTAATGAATAAATGGCTGGAAATAGTTTTCAAGTTCGTAGCTCGGCCGCTGGGGTGTGCAATCTGCATACGAAAACATAGAGTTGAATTTTTCTCAGAAATGTTTCCTATTCAGGTATATTAAATATTGCGCATAACTTTTGTCATTGATATTTTGTTCTATCTCTCGACGGAAAGGGTGGGAAAGCCTATAGTGTTATATTTCGTTGGAAAGGTCTTTTCAAGCTTTATCTCATAGTGAATACGTAATGTCATTTACCTCAACATGGAAGCCTATAGATCAGGGATGCACAGACTTATAGGGAACAGGGGCCACTCGGGAAAAATATAAGCCAAGGACGGGCCACTACAAACAATATCTATTAACACAAAATTTTTTATTTTAAATAGTATGAAATACAATGATAAAAATAAAATAACCTTCAAAAATGTTTGTTGTAATAATTATGTAAGTAATCATTACAATGTAATATTTCATGTTTTATTATTTTGATGCATGACATTGCATTGAACTAACAAGTTTTTTTATATTTGGCTCCACATTACTTGTAGCCACACGTATAATTGCTTCCAAATTTTCATTTGCCAGACGGTTTCGGTTTTTCGTTTTGTTAAGTTTCATCACTGAAAACGTTTGTTCACAAATATACGTCGATCCAAATAAGCTTGCGCATTTCAATGCATTTATTCGCAACTCTTTATAAGCGTTTTTATCAACGCAACGGTAGAAGTTGAGTAAATTACCTTCATTAAATTTGTTTCTTAAATTATCATCATTTTGCATGTCTATTAATTCCAGCTGCATTAATTCCGGCGCATTTTCGGGTGAAATGTTGAAAGGATTGCTGAAAATGTCCAATAGCGGTTTAACTTTTTTGAAGTCTACAAAACGATTTTCAAAAGCTTGTATCAAAATATCAATTTTTTCAACATGAGCGAAATTGACGTCAGTTTTATTGAACTTCTCCATAATTTTTTTGTAGTTCGGAAAATGGCCGTAATTGGCTGAATTGATTTGTGTCCTGAAAAGACTCAATTTGCATTGAAAGGACGAAACATGAGAGTATAGCTGCGAAATCAATTGATCTTTGCCTTGGAGTCGCGTATTTAAGACATTCAAGTGATTTGTGATGTCTACAAGAAACGCTAAGTCACACAGCCAATCAGGGTTGTCGAGTTCGGGGACGTCGTTTTTCTTTTCCGCCAGAAATAGTTGGATTTCTTCAATCAAGTTAAGAAATCGCTGTAGTGTCAACCCACGACTTAGCCACCTTACTTCAGTGTAAAACAGGAGATCACCATATTCGCTTTCAATATCCTCGAGAAATTGTTTGAATTGTCGGTGATTGAGACCTCGTGATTTTATAAAGTTTACGGTAGGTACTACAACTTTCATAACATTTTCAAATCCCAATAATTTTGAACAGAGGGCCTCTTGATGTATAATACAATGAAACTGCATTAATTCCTTGGTATTTATGTTTTTAGTTTGTAAATATGTTTTTAACAGAGTTACTATCCCAGATGTACTTCCAACCATTGAAGGTGCTCCGTCAGTTGTAATTCCAGATATTTTCGTTAAATCCAAATCCATTATAGAACATTTTTCTAGAAGAGCTTTGAGCATGTCACTTCCCCTGGTTTGACTTGTCAAAGAACTCATACCAATCAGTTCTTCACTCACTTCAAAATTTTGCGTTACACCTCGTAAAAATATTAATAGTTGAGCAGTTGAACTTATATCTGTAGATTCGTCGAGCGCTATAGAAAAATACTCAAAACTTCTCGATTTCGTAGCTAATTGCTCTTCTATATTATCTGCTAATGCGGTAATTCTTCTTTGAACAGTCATCCGATTTAACTGAATTTTTTCAAACTTCTTTACATTTTCCGGACAAATTTTTTTTGCGGCGATATCCAAACATTGCTTAACAAACTCACCATCTTTAAAAGGCCGACAAGTTTTCGCTATTATTCGAGATATTTCAAAGCTAACTTCAGTGGCTGTTTCAGCATCTTGAATTGGTTTTGTAAACATAGATTGCTGGCCTATTAGTTCCCGTTGTAAAGTGGAAATTCTTTGCGTTCGATTTTCGCCAGTTAATTTGGTAAAAGTTGGATGCTGGGTTTCATAGTGCCTTTTCACATTATATTCCTTCGGAATAGAAACACTACTCTTGCATATTAAACAGACAATTTTGTTATGCGATGAAATAAAAAAGTATTTTTCGGTCCAAATATCATGAAACTGTCGATTTTCATCTTCAACCTTACGACTACGTTTCTTACTGGGGCCTGGTTTATCCATATCAAAATTAATATTATATGTTACAGTCGGTAAAAGCCAAGTTCGAACGACGAAATATTTACTCGTCACAGATTACAGTTCTCAAACAGTATAACGTTCGCTTATCCGTAGTCAAAACTTAACTGCCCCGGTAGCCGGCGATGCGTCGTATTTATACGAGTTACCAAACATCGAGAACCATCCACTTTGTTCGGGGATCGACGTGTTTCGCGAATCTGTAATCTAGTTGATGCGACAGATTTCTAGTCTCGTAATAATATGCTTGGACCGGAGCGCGGCGAGTAGAATACTTTTAAAATTCGTTGGCGGGCCGCATAAACATCGACAGCGGGCCGCGGTATGTGCATCCCTGCTATAGATGGTGTTATTTCAAAAGAATGCCGTTGTATGGATTTTTTTCAAAAATTTTAAATGCAATGCTATAGTTTTCTTTACATAAAGGAATTCAGCACAAAAAATTGATGAATATAGCATAAGTTTGGATTTTTTTCTTTGGAGTCACTTAAAAAGTTTAGTTTACACTACACCAGTTAATACTGTTGAAGAACTCGATCCGGATATTTTCGAACGGGTACGTCAGTCACTTAGCCTTAGGTTGAAAGTCTGCATTACCGTAGAAGGAGGCCATTTTCAACAACTGTTGTGATTTTAGTTGTTTATTTGCTTAGTTTTGATTTTTTTTTTGTCGAGATATCGTCAAAAAACTGAAATTTCTTGACACCATATATCTCGAAAACGGTGCGCTTGCGGACTCATGTTAATATGAACTTTTTTTCTTAGAATGAACCAAAGAATCACAGTCTTCATTTTCCGATAACTGTTTTGAAGGAAACGCCCTGTAAATTATGCATAGTAGTTTAATAAAATATTTTAAGAAAACGAAGCATCTATCGATTACGAGAACACGATTTTTACCGTAGTCAAAAACATGTTTTCCAACCGGAACGCTGCCGGGCTTAAGCGGACTGCGTCGCCCTTAATCGAAAACAATAACCGCGATTTTAAAGGGCAGGAAATGAAGAAATAAAAAATCTTTAATTAATTCCCCATACCGAGATTTCATTAAAACAACGTCCGGTCAGAAAAAAAATCGCAGGCGCGCAGAGCCGCCTGGCGAACGGACGCGGGACGCAATAAAAGGGGTCGCCATTCGATTGTTTTAAATTAAGGGATAAATGCAAATCAGGCATTGTTGCGTTCTTTCAATTGTTACTTAAAACCGTGTAACGCCGTTGTGATTTTTTTGTTTCCAAAGAATTGTATTAAGGGATATCTTTTGTTTCGTGCCGTTAATCTTTTGTCGGCGCTGGCGGCGTTACGGTGGTGACTCGATCCCGGCCGGCGCGTATTATTCCTGGTTCGGAAACGGGCGTAAAAATTTATCGCCTTCATTAACATCGGGACGGACGAAACTGATAATATTGGTGGGTAAATGCAAATGCAGGAGACGATAAAACATTTAAATAACCCGGGGACGGCGCTCGCCCAGGTTTTATTAATTCTTATTAAGTGGAGTGCGCGCACGTGTGGGGACGCACGCTTGATTCTCGCCTCGCTTCCGGATTCCTGGAAATAAAAGTTTCCGAATGGTTAAAGCGATAAAGAACGGCGTGTGGACTTATCTGCCGTTAGGGCTTCTCTCTATTAATTTTGTATCCATGCAGGACCACTAATTTTAGTAAAGAAATACAGGTAGATAGATAGATAGATAGATAGATAGATAGTTTATTTGGCTATTTTACACAAGTACATGGTTTATAGCAAGTCAGTACAAGAAAACAAAAGGCATAGTTTGTATACACATAGCACACAGCAGTCAACATTGAAGTGAATTAGAACACTAATAAATATAAATATAAAAGCACACAAAATACCAAAGATAGTCGAACTTTGCAGGACCCACATAATCTAGAAAATATTAGATTGATAATACTCATCTACAGAGTAAAAACAGTGAGATAAAAGACTTTTTTTAATATTAATCTTGAAGCATCCCTCATTCATATCCGTTATATGGCAGGGTAGTTTATTATATAATTTAATGTTTAGAATATTTCTTTGCGATTTGACCAATCTGGATCGAGGTACAAGTAGATCACCCGCCACAGCAATACGTGTATTATAATTATGGCGGTCAGACACCCGGGAAACGATATTCCTGCGAGCATGTATTTCCATTAAAGTTTGTAATATAAATATACAGGGCAGTGGTAATATACGAAATTTCTTGAACAGTGGTTTGCAATGTTCACTGCTACCCACATTTGCTAAGATTCGCACTGCACGTTTCTGGAGACAAAAGATTTTTTTAGAATCAACTGCATTGCCCCACAAGACAGTGGCGTAGCTGATCAGGGAATGAAACAAACCGAAGTATACATTTATTAAAATATGAGGACTCAATAATTTACGAAACTGTCTTAAGAGAAACAACACTTTAGACAGTCTCGTACTAAGGTCGGTTATGTGTTGATGCCAATTTAGAGTGTCATCTAGAGCAATTCCTAGCAGTCTGCAATGGCTGCCGTTCACAAAACTCCTATTGCTGGAGACCGTCAAATATTGGGTTTTAGCTTTATTAAGCTGCAATTCATNCAGTCCTTGAACATTTATATGAAATAAATTGATTGTATCATCTTTAAGTAAGTTTTTAAAAGAATATCTATCATTAACATTTACAGTCTTCCCAACACTCACTGCTTGATCTCGGTGTTCGGTCGTCTGTATAAAAAAGGTCTGATACATGCATCCTCTGGCCACAGTAATGGGTCCATAGCCTTGTCGAGATTTTTTTCAAAGATTCTAATTTTAAATGAGGAGTACAAGTCCGGGTACCTTGGAGTAAGAGCCTGACATGTCACTTCTGGAAAGCTCACCTTCAGAAATTCTCTAAGTGTAGCCACATCTGTATTAGGCGCCAGCCTATATACATGTAAATCGACTTGCTTCGGTACACCCTTTAGGGAGTCAGCAGCATTGGAGTTTTTCCCCACAATTGTCTTTTTCTTAATAGTGTTAATCCCTCGTTTAGCTTTCTTATTGTGTTTATTTTCCACCCATTCCTCATTCAGGGCTGTCTTTGATTTTGCAATCCCCGAGTACGTCGCTTTCGAATCATCCTGTATATGAATATACTTATCCATAGTCAATTTAGTCTGAGCATTTAACAAACCAGCAGAAAGAGCCTTTTCAGTCGTTTGCGAATTTTCTTGGCTTCTAATATTTGCAGGAGGTTTTGCAGGCTTTTTTATATCGTCACCAGTTTTTGTTGGCTGTGTCTTATCATTTACTGATATTAAATTGCTCTTTAGTAAATTATTTTCATTTAGTAATTCAATATGCTTATTTAATACATTTATCTTATCATATAGTACACCTATCAGGGTGTCCTTTTGCTTAATTATATAAGTAAACAATTTCGGATCTACCTTTTTCCACTGACTTTCATCCAGAGCATCATAAAGCTCTGCCTCATTGCCTGTTGGAGTCTGGTCGCCAGCACAGCAAATTATTTCATCAAGTCCAACAGAGATTACATTTTTCAAAAGCTTAACACAGCCATTGTGGCTCACAGTATCACACTTGATGCACTTGAGACCCGATAAGGCCATGACTTTACATCTTTTACACGTTTTTTGAGGAGCTACACTCTCTTGTGACTTGCCAGTCGGCGCCATTTTTATATTGTCCCATTTAACCCCAGGGTGTCCCATTTAACACTCCCACTGCCAATATCTCCGAAATGAAGAAATTTATTTTAGTTCCGGAAACTGGGTAGCTTCAAATTGTAGTTAAAACTGTTAGTTCATATCTTTGTGTATAGATGGCGTAGCGATACTAAAAATTTTTTAGATCCCTGGAGCAGCCCATCTGAAAGATCATTAAATTTTGAGTAATTTCTGTAATATAAAGTTTTTCCTTATATTTACTTGTTTTCGAGATATGTCGACTTCAATATGCAATGTATGATGTAACAGGAAAATCTATTATTTTATTTAAATCACACTGAGACAAAATATTATTTTGAAATATTGTTATAATGGGTTTATTCACATGACATACTGACTGACAAACAATAAATTATAAAAAAAACGAATGATCAACTACAGAAGCAAAAGAAACAATAAAACGATGGCAGCACCCTTGCTTGCCAGCATGCCTTTCTCTTAGTGTACGTTACAATTGCATCCAATTATCACTATCCGTTTTATAAACTAATGTAAAAAATTAAAGAGTCAAAAAAAATTCCGAAATTTTTCAGTGATTTTTAATAGACTGTATTTATGTGAAAAATGGTCGTATCGGGAATTTAAAAAAAGCATTTGGAAGCTCTAAAGCAACGGTTATAATGCAATTCTAAGAAATAGCGGGACAAAAAAATTTTCTTCAGCTAAGCCATTGCGTGGACCAGATAGCTTGTTCATTCAGATTCAATTTCCTTTTTTTTAAATTTCGATACGACCATCGAAATATCGGACTTTTAATTGAAAAGGATCCTTTTGTCTTCAATCATCGATATCTCGGCGACAAATGGTCGTACAGAGAATTGAAGGGCAGTTTCTAAAACCGGAATTTCTTATAACATGCTGCCGCAACTTTTCGGAATATTTTTTTTATCTTTGAAACGAATTTTGAAAACAGGAAAAAGGTAATTTATGGTATGTTAGAAAATTGACGAACTAAATTAGAAATATTCACGAAATGACTAATATTAAGCATGACTTTTACAGTTCAATATACTCAGAAAAAACCTGTGAAGTTTCATCTTGATCTAGCGAATCGCTTCTTTGTTTCAAATAGTCAAACTTTTGGAAAAAATTGGGCTGACGTTTTTTGAGCTAACGCTTCATAATCATGATTAAAATGGAAAAATATATTTTTTTAGATTTTCCCACATTTTTACCGCAAATAACGTTTAAATTGATGAAAAAAATTTAGTAAAATTTTCGAAATTTTTGGAGTTTGTTTTTGTTTTTTTTTTTTGGAAAACCTTCCGGACATTGAAGTAAACCAATTGTTTCCAGTACGATTCGGCTTTTTCGTACTATGCTTCTGTTCATCAACTTTTAATTAAATTAAAATTAAATAAAATCAAATTTCGACCCCGATCCATATCGTTTTTTGAGATAAATTTCTAATTAATTTTTGCGCAATCTGTAATCGCTTAAAAACAGTTTTTTTTTCAAAACTACCCTTTTTCTTGTCTGAAAAGGAATAAAAAAAAATTTTTTTTCATCAATATGAACGTTATTTGCGGTAAAAATGTGAGAAAATCTCGCATTTTCTTTCCATTTTCGTTTCGTTTCTGAGGTTTTGGATAATAGAGGGCAGGTGGACGTTGTCTACACTGACTTCCAAAAAGCTTTTGATCAGATAGACCACAATATACTCCTCGTCAAACTGGAAAGTTTTGGATTCGCCGAGGCTCTGATTAAACTGTTTACTTCTTACTTAAGTGATAGATATTTTATGGTCAGGTATCAAAATTTCACATCAGAATCATTCTCTCCAACATCAGGCGTTCCTCAAGGCTCAAATTTGNCTTGAACATTTATATGAAATAAATTGATTGTATCATCTTTAAGTAAGTTTTTAAAAGAATATCTATCATTAACATTTACAGTCTTCCCAACACTCACTGCTTGATCTCGGTGTTCGGTCGTCTGTATAAAAAAGGTCTGATACATGCATCCTCTGGCCAGAGTAATGGGTCCATAGCCTTGTCGAGATTTTTTTCAAAGATTCTAATTTTAAATGAGGAGTACAAGTCCGGGTACCTTGGAGTAAGAGCCTGACATGTCACTTCTGGAAAGCTCACCTTCAGAAATTCTCTAAGTGTAGCCACATCTGTATTAGGCGCCAGCCTATATACATGTAAATCGACTTGCTTCGGTACACCCTTTAGGGAGTCAGCAGCATTGGAGTTTTTCCCCACAATTGTCTTTTTCTTAATAGTGTTAATCCCTCGTTTAGCTTTCTTATTGTGTTTATTTTCCACCCATTCCTCATTCAGGGCTGTCTTTGATTTTGCAATCCCCGAGTACGTCGCTTTCGAATCATCCTGTATTTGAATATACTTATCCATAGTCAATTTAGTCTGAGCATTTAACAAACCAGCAGAAAGAGCCTTTTCAGTCGTTTGCGAATTTTCTTGGCTTCTAATATTTGCAGGAGGTTTTGCAGGCTTTTTTATATCGTCACCAGTTTTTGTTGGCTGTGTCTTATCATTTACTGATATTAAATTGCTCTTTAGTAAATTATTTTCATTTAGTAATTCAATATGCTTATTTAATACATTTATCTTATCATATAGTACACCTATCAGGGTGTCCTTTTGCTTAATTATATAAGTAAACAATTTCGGATCTACCTTTTTCCACTGACTTTCATCCAGAGCATCATAAAGCTCTGCCTCATTGCCTGTTGGAGTCTGGTCGCCAGCACAGCAAATTATTTCATCAAGTCCAACAGAGATTACATTTTTCAAAAGCTTAACACAGCCATTGTGGCTCACAGTATCACACTTGATGCACTTGAGACCCGATAAGGCCATGACTTTACATCTTTTACACGTTTTTTGAGGAGCTACACTCTCTTGTGACTTGCCAGTCGGCGCCAT
>NW_019416509.1:376803-380925 GCF_000390285.2 Anoplophora glabripennis
AAAAAAAAAAAAAAAAAACAAATTACCCTTTTTTTCCTGTTTTTTTTTTAAATGCGTGTTAGAAATTAAAAACAAAAAATTTTTCCGAAAAGTTGCGGCAGCCTGTTATAGGAAATTTACTCCAGTTTTCGAAACTGCCCATCAATTCTCTGTTTTTTTTTGTTTGTTTGTCGCCGAGATATCGATGATTGATGACAAAAGGATCCTTTTCCATTAAAAGTCGATTTCGATGAAAGATGGTCGTATCGAAATTTAAAAAAAAGCAAGTTGAAGCTGAATAAACAAGCTATCTGGTCCATGCAGTGGCTTAGCTGAAAAAAAAATTCGTGGACTCAGAAAAGCAAATAATAAATTTGCACAATTTTTTTATGGCGCTATTTCTTAGAATTGCATGAACTGTAGCTACTAAAAAATTTCGACCGAAAAATCTAAAAACTACAATCTAAGAGCTTCAAAATGATTTTTTTTAAATTCCCGTTACGACCATTTTTCACCTTAATACAGTCCGTAAAAAATCACGGAAAATTTTCAGAAATTCTTTTGACCCTTTAATTTTTTGCATTAGTGTATGTCAAACTTGAATAAATGTTTCTTTGGAAATAATTATCTTGATAGTTAACTGTGATAAAATTTCATTAATCTTGCCTTAAAAAATATTTGTGGTTGTTGCCTTAAGAAGTATTTGAGTAATTGGCTTCTATAAAAAATGGTAAAATTTCCAATTTTGGTTTTGAACTACTTATAAACTTCTATAATTCTATATATTTTTGCATTCGTGTTTTTTTAATTAGACTTAAATAGCTTCTTCTTGTCTAATTCTCTAAATTTGTTTGAATGTTTCTCTGCCTGTAATTAGGTAATGACACAAAAATTAATTATTCATTTTTCACTCTCGCCTAAACAGTTCGTTAACAGCAATAAAAAAAGTCGCACAAAAACGAAAATACTTCCTCTACTAAAAAAGTAATCCGTAAAAATCAAGACTTGCCGATTGTTATAAATGCTGAAAGATCTTCTGCTTTCCTGAAAAGGTACCGAATAATGAGAAAACACCGGTGGAAAAAATCACCGCGGCCAGTAATTTTCCGAATAGGCTAACCCTTGTCCCGGGGGCGGCGCGACTCAATTGTTTGCGCCCGCCTCCGGGGGCCCAGCACGGCTCTGCGCACCGCCGCCAACGACGTCGACGACGGCCACAACAACAAACACTTACATCTCACACCTGGGATTGATTTTTATAATTCGCAGGGCTCGAATTAAGTAATTAAACGTCCGGGAGGCGCCGACGGCCCGCCAAGAACGCTGCCCCCGAAAGGCGATTGCCTCCTGCTGCCGCCGCTGCAAGTCGAGAACCGAGACTCACTCAGGAGAATATGAGCTACCCGTTATTGCCCGGTGCATATTTTTAATATGTGTCTATTACAAATTTCGAGACGTCACCTGGCCTGGGAAGCAAGGTTCTTAATTTTTTTTATTCAAATAGCTGCCGTTAGATGTCAGTTATGCCTCACTAAACAACAATTTCCTTTAAATCACTTAAAATACATCTTAGTTCAAGGGAAATATAGTTTTCATTGTAAGTTCTGTAGCGTTACCGCTAGGTGTCATCATTTATACCCCACTGACAGTAATTTACTTTAGTAGCAATATATCTGACTTAAAAAACAAATTAAAATTAGCATTCTTCAGTTTTTTGTAAAGGGAGATGATTGTCAAACACTGGGCATTTGTTTTCATCTGGTGGTTTTCCAAAATGCGTCACTACTCATAGAGAAATAGGTATGGGTCAGCGCGCCCAGCCTTTCTTTGTAAATTATTGCCAACGAAAGAATGCGACTGCGATCTATTGTTCTCCTGTAATTAACTGTGTTCTTCAGCCCAAGCGTGGTATAAATACGTTTTATTGATAAATATCATTCTAAAGAATCCAATAAATCCGGGATTGATCCAACAAAACGCGCCTAATGTTTCTAAATAAATAATTTAAAACTGTTCGAATAAATATGTATTAATGTTTCTACATAATATTGTATTCTTTCTCAATTTATCAATACAGCTTTCTATTGTCTTGAGGAGAGTGCATATTATTACTATGTAGTATATAGCATTTTATTTTTGACACTAGTGTTAAAAGTTTTTTTTTGGCACTAATGTTAAAAATGTTTTTGACACAGAACATTATAAAAGTCAATTTTTAGTTCACTTATCAATGAATTAAAAATGTTATTTTCAATGATACTTTAAAAAAAAGACTTTAAATGTTGTTGTTTCTAGTAACGCAAATTTCAAGTTTGGATTCTTTTAATCAGAAGTCATTTGCAAATCTTTGGTTAAAATGCGTTGCACTGAGCTTCATGAAAGACCAGATAATTCAGCAAGTACCTACATATGTAAATAGTTCGCCTTCTATCCTTGTACAAAAGCACGCGAATTTTTTCCACGTTTTCATCAGTTCTGGACGTGGAAGGCCTACTCAGGTGTTGAATGTCTTCGATCGACATGTCGCGTTTGAATCGCGTCCGATGCACTTTTATTGAGCAGAAAACAAAATTTCAATGTCGCACGCTGTTCTCGAATATCAACCATTTTTAAAATTCGAGAAGGTCGAAATAGGGGCTCGCTACAACCGCCTCAAGCGACGCCACCATAGATTACAGAGAGTTTAGATAGGAATCTGCCATGTATTCAAATAAGTATGCTTTAGCGCCACTTGTGAGAAGTTCTCCAACTAAACACCCCCCACCCATAGGCCCTAATTTCCTTGGATCATTCATTTATGTTAATAAAAGGGACAATTAGAATTTATAACTCCTTTATTGTTATTGTAAAAAAGAAACAGTACAAACACAGTATTATAAGTGGACAATCTGTATTATAAATAATACACATCTAAAATAAAGATAAGGGCACTTAAGTAAACATATAAAAATAATAATAAATAATAAATTATAAACTGTTATATATCGAGATTAAAAAAATTCCTAAAAGTACCCACCTAACAAGTAACCAAATTTTATTTATTGTCTGACATTGTTGACCATTTTGAATTTGTTTACAACTTCGCACATGTTCACGTAGCTGCTTTATGAAGATTTTAAAGTGATCGTAAACATAAATGATTATATACAGGGTGTCCCAGAATAACATGTACAACGGAAAACCACAGATTCGTGGACTGAAAATAGGCAGATTTAGACCTATATCCGAAATCGCTTCGTTTGGTTGCTAGATGGCCTCAAAAGTTCGTGAAAATATTTTGAATTTTAAAATAACTCGAATACGTATTATTTGATTTCGATTATTTTTCGGGTGTGGACTTTTGCTTTCCATCTACACAGTTTGGTGTTATACACAATATTTTGTAAAACTTACAACTTCTACAAAATTGATGTATGGTGATAATATTCCTTCATGGTTGATCATGATCTATCTTTGGTTGTTTGCTGTAGACATGTAACGGCACATCTTGCTCTTCAAGTAATGCATCTTCGATTATTTCTAAAAATTATAAATTATATATAACAAATAGTTTCATATTACAATTTTAAATTGTTTACCATGGGTAATGGTGGATGTTGGTATGTCAACTTCTAAACTATCAATAGTTGGTGGTGCAGGAAAAGGTAAGTGTAGCATAGGGACTACCTTACTTCCTTTTTGAAGATGCATATTTGTGGATTTGTCCTCAGTTCTGAAGTGAATGTGACATAACCTAAATGATCGATATATAAGATCGGGTGCTAAGGTTGTTAAAGCTGTATTGCCACAAGCTTCTACCCATTTCTGGAACCTTCCCATTTCCTTTTTCGGATTAGGAAATCGATGCCTAGTAGACTGAGTGTCCTTACATCCTTTCACAGCGCACTTCCTAAATCTCACCATACTGTAGCAGGTATAACCTAATAAAAATTGTACCATTATCGAATTTTATATAAAAGTTTACCATGAAAATGTATGGATATCTTGTATACAAGTATCAAATGTTTTAGAAAACGCCTAGATGTTCAATCAATTCCAGTTAAGTATATATTTATTTTAATCTCTCGTATAAATTTAACATAATTAGCTGTTTATAATACATAAAATATAGTTACGTTTAATGAATTCAAAATAGAGTATACT
>NW_019416509.1:382202-385161 GCF_000390285.2 Anoplophora glabripennis
AACAAAAGATTAATATATTTTGTGTGAGAAGAAAATTACTGAAAATTAATACAACGTATTTTTTACGTATATAAATGGAAGTATAAATAGGTATTAATGTTTTTCTTCCTAATATGAAATATATAAACAAATGCATTTCTAAAAATGTCATTTATTATTTTCAAAAGTTGGATAATCTAGATAATAAACATAGGAATAATAATCAAAATTTAAATTTACAACTTACCCTGAAATTCACACCAAAACAAAACCGACATATTTCCGACAGATGACAGAAATTCTGGATCACGCTGTTTCCGATTTATGAATATTTTGCGGCAAATTTGATAAGAACCAATGGTTAACTAAATAAATCTGTCAGGGTCCAATCGTCATCCAGCATGCTGTCAGCCACCAATCATAAAAATCTGTCAGGCTGGAAGTGATGTCACGTTTCTCATATCCCCATTCTAGTTTCACCCCCGAGGCATAAAATGTCAAACTCAAACATGAAAAACAACGAACAACATTGGAGGTAACCACAGAACGCATATAAATGACAACATGTGATTAGAATGAGATGGCTAGATGACATCATTTTAAATGGAAGCGTTCTCTGTGAGAAGTTCTCCAACTATCAATAAGGGTACAACTGTGTGCATACGAGATAACACGCCATGGACGTCATGCCACTTGGCAGACTAACTCAGGAGGGTTTGGAAACTGGAACTACAAGAGAGGCTCGCGCAGCAAATTTCGTCCGGTTATTTTTGGGCCTCCCTCGTATATCCCGATCCTGAATATATGAATTTTGCTAATATGTTACCTTCATACTTTTAAGGTTTATTTCAGAAAAGTATAAATGGAATATATTTTTCAAGAATTTTTGTTTCACTTTACAAAATTTCCGATTTTTTTCGAATTGTTAAATGTTAAATTAAGTGTATTTATCTCGGTATTTATAAAATTTTTCGAAAACTCCAATACTATGTATTTTAAAAACCACGGCGGAAATATTCTTAAATTTTGGATGAAGAAACCCCTCCTTAATTTTTGACACGTTGTAGTGTTACACCCTGTACTTTTGTACCACTGGCATATAAAATTTCCTTATTGCGCCTCATAAACCGAAACAGTCTTGAATCGAGGAAAGCCCCATTAAATCGCCGCCTTGCGCCAAATCAAAATAGAACCATTAAAACCGCCCCCGGTCGCCCCCACGTGAACGCATCCTGGTCCCCCTCCGCCCCGCGGGGCTTCGTTAACACCCTTTATCATAAACCGCGAACCGCAACTGTCGTTTTTTGACAAGTTTATCAAAGTTGGAGTTTACGAGCCATATTTCCTACAAGAACGAAGATATAGGTAGATGAGGAACGGTTCCACCCCGGCGTATATTCAAATAAGGCAGCATCTCCGCCGCCGCACACAATAGGAAAGGGGTCCATTAAAATTCCCCAACAATAACATTTATAAGATACACCTAAGGAAGAGAATTAGTATCTCTAAGTTTGGACATAAAATAAACTCGGATAAGTATCAAAAGTCGTATAACTAATAATTATTTCCGCGGGGGGCAGTGGCGGCCCCCGCGAGGTTTTCTACAAAGGCTCTAAATGAGAGGCAGGTTTTCATATGAGCAAAAAATATTTTATTAATTAAAAAGTTGACAAAGGCTTTACATGTTTTTATTGTAGAAAAAAATATATTACAATTTTGACACCTATAACATTACCTAGTACATACAGAGTCACGTGACCAGTAATTTTGTATAAAACAACGATTTTGTTTCCATCGCGCAATTAAATTTTAAACATCAAGATTACGTTAAAACAACATTCTGTTTAACCGACATTTTCACGACATTTTATTCAACTAACCGGCGATCCTATAGGTGTAACGGTTTGTCATTGTTCATTGTAAATAGATCATTACGACTGATGGCACACTATTGATCAAACGGCATTTTTTTTTGTCAAAATCAAATATCTCGAAGAAGAATTAACGAATCGTTTTACATTTTTTTTCAAATTAAAGCTTGTTTCATGCAGATTTAGGGAAAATTATTGCGAATGTCATCATCCCCTATTTTGTGGGGTGGAATTGAAGGGTGAATAGGTGAAAAAAGTGAAAATCGATTTTCTTCGTTCACAAATCTTATATCTTCGATACATACAGTGAAATTAAGACACATTAAGGTGGAATCAATGCTCAATTGAAACAAGTTATGGAAAAATGAATGAAAATGTTTTCATCCCTATTTTAGGGGTGAGGGTGTGGAAAAATGAAAATTAAAGAAAATATGCATAAAAGGTTTTTGTTGTCGCTGAACACGAATAAAAGCATCACTAAAACAAAAAAATTAAATATATTTGTCGGCGACCGTATCAAATATGACATTTTAACAATTTTTAGTGTACATAAAGGTCTATTAGAAAGATATTAATTTCATTATTTCATTAATTTATTATGTTTTTAAGAGGTACACATAATATACATTTCAATTTACACAATTTTTTATAAAAATTCCAGACAACTTGTAACTCCTCGATGTAATAGACACTATATCAGGTAAGAGCAGTAACATTGTTTGAGATTGCTTTCTTAGCTGGCTCTCTGCAGAAAATTTCACAAAGAAATATTTTATTTTGAATGACTATGGAAGATTATGTTTTATTTCAAATGACTCTAAGATTATGTCGCAGGCGATGACTTCTAGCCACCATGTCTTTTGCACGGTTGCAGATATGACCGTATAAAACTATGATCCCTAATTTTTTACAAATTTCGACCATATTTTCAAGTGTTTTTTTTTTCACGGTCAATAATACTAAACTAGTGGAAAAAATTAAGGGATCAAAAAAAATCTAAATTTTCGGCGATTTTTCAAATGGCTGTATCTTAAAAATGGTCGTATTGGAGTAAAAAAAAAAAGCAATTTGAAGCTTGAAGTTTCTAATTTTTGGATCTTGCAAAAAAA
>NW_019416509.1:385708-411016 GCF_000390285.2 Anoplophora glabripennis
TTTTTTTAACCGATTTTCAGAAATTTCGCAAAACCGCCGGCATTAGCGTTACCCAAAGCGTACCACGTGGAGGTTGCACGGTCGGATTTACGCTTCTTTTACACACGTGCGAAAAGCGTTTGAGGTTGACAAAAAAAACATATTTTATTCAAATTTTTTTCTACTGAAAAAGGTGGTTTGAAAAAACTGTTTGTTTTAGTGTTCTGTAAATAATCTCTGAAAAGGGTGTAGATCGAGGTCAATATTCGGTTAGGGGTATCAACTTTTTAAATTTAATTAAAATTCGGTCAGCATAATCACGAAATGAAGTAGGGAAATCGTGTCGAAAATGCTTGGGGATTACTGAGATAAATTTTCTGGAGTGAATCCAACGAAAAAATTTTACAAACAAATTTTGTTTTGTCATAACTTCAACTTTTCGCACGTGTGTAAAAGAAGCGTAAATCCGACCATGCAAGCTCCACGTGGTACGCTTTGGGTAACGCTAATGCCGGCGGTTTTGCGAAATTTCTGAAAATCGGTTCAAAAAATTTTTTTTTCGAAACAAATTTTCAAAAAAATTTTTTTTTAAATTTCAAACGCTTTCTGCAATAAGAATGTAAAAAAAATCAGGAAAAAATGTTTTTTACATTTTTTTTACAGATTATGAGCATTTAAAGGCAAAAAAACGTGATCCTTTAATTTTTTTAAAAATTCAATCGAATGAAACAAAAAAACGGCTTTATGGATCGAATTGAAACTCTGTAGGGCTTTTAGGGGTACAATGACCTGTAAAAGGCACACTTAACATAGTCATTTTCCCAATATTCTCAATGTGTCACGTGATTTTCTAGAAGACCCCTAAAATTCCTATTTTTTACGATTTTTCAGTCATGTTAAAGATAAATTTTTTTTTTTAAAAACCGTGCCAGGACCTTGTAGAGTATTCATTCAAGTTTCTGAAACACACCGTCGAATTTCTGTGCAATCATTGGTTTCTGAGATATCGATGAACAAAGAGGTAATGATCCATTTTCATTCAAAGTTCGATAGCTCAGCGAGAAATGGTCGTATTGAGACTAAAAAAAAAGAAGTTGAAGCTAAATGATCAACCTATCTAATCCATAAGGTGGTTAAGTTGGAAATATTTTTTTCAAGTCCGTACACCAAAAATAAGATCGAAATAAATTTCGAAAAATTTTTTTTCATGATGTTCATTAAGATTGAGCGATACGTGTTACTCAAACATTTTTTTTGCAAGATCCAAAAATTAGAAACTTCAAGCTTCAAATTGCTTTTTTTACTCCAATACGACCATTTTTATCAAAGGTACAGCCATTTGAAAAATTGCCGAAAATTTAGATTTTTTTTATCCCTTAATTTTTTCCATTAGTGTAGATCGAGATTTATTGGTTTTTGGCGTTAGAATTTTCAGTATCACCATATAACCAATATCTGCATACACATCATCAGTAGGTACTAACTAATTTTATGAAACCCCTCTCGTCTGCGTACAGCAGCAATTCCAAAAATTACTGCACCCTAAAATTTCCGTCCAAAAGAATTATTACATTAAAGTTACCTTCATTATTAAATATGCCATATTAAGTGATTCGTTTACAAATTTTTAAATTTTTTTCTTTGGCGAAAACTTCTTGATATGGGAATTTTATAGACTGCCGCTTCATATAAGGAGTTGAGATAAACATTGTTTAAAATCGATGTTTAATACTTAACACATCCAGTCATTTAACATATCCACCCGTTTAACACATCCAGCCATTTAACACATCCACCTATTTAACACATCCAGCCATTTAACACTTCCGTAAGCTTCTTCGCTTTTTACAAAACATACCCATTGTTGAATCGTTTGCACAAAAATGTATGTCATATTTTTTTATTGTTACCGCCAGACAAGAGGTCACTGAAATATGTCAAACAAAGTTGTCAAAAATACATAAACAATTGCCCAAATTATTTGCTGCTAGTCAGAAGTGGCTTACTGAAATTATGTATAGCTATGAAAAAGGACAAAAGTCTGCGTTGAAACAATTAGAAATATTATTCGTCCAGGAACTTTAGCCGTTCGATATGATACCATAAAATTATAAACAGTGTCTCGCTTAAATTCAAGATATAAAATATATCTTGAAGGGCGACCCCCTTCTCTCGGAAACCCGCGCGCCGCTGCCCCGAAAAGTTACCGTCCGACTCGCCACCTCGCCGGGAGACGAGTATAATCTTAGTATGGGGCATAAATACAATAACAATGAGACGTTATAAAATACAGTGCCGTTTGGCCGTCTAACTTTTCGAGTTATAAATTAACTATCATAATACAGTCTCGACGGTATATTAGGGCCGTCTTCCTGTAAATTTCAAAGTATAAAAGCTAAATGCCCCGGCACCGGATCCGGCGCGAGGAAAGCCCGCGGATGCCGTCGCCTAGGAGTTCACGGATCCAGATTCGGCTTATTACCGAAACGCGGATCGCGGCGGCGACGTCCCGAACGGGGCGAAAGAACCGCACTAAATTTCGCGGGCTGACTCGTGGATCCTGGAATTATGATTAACTCGCTGACGGTTGTTATTTCCAACGGGGACGAAATTTTCGATGGTTTTATCACGGACTTCTAGTATCTAACGAATTTTTCCCACCTGACACAGAACGTTTTACCCGAAAAGCGTACGGGGTAGTTCTAATTGGTCGGTAACGAGTCTAGATAGGCCAGTAAATATAGAGTTGGACGCGACTTTTTATTTCGGCAAGCTGAATTTATCACTATAGATGCTAAATATTATGTACAATAACATATTAGTTTCCACAGTCATAAAAATGGGGAGAAGATTGTTTACAGGCTGGCTAATTGTATAATTTTTATGTAGATTCACGTTATTTACTTATAACTTTTTTCCCTTCATTTCCACGAAAAAAACAGTAAGGTACTTTTTTTCGTCTTCAAAAGATCTACAAAACTAGCCCTCGAGCCTCAAAAAATATTGATTAGATCAAAAGTTACACTGAAAGAAATGGGCTTATTAAACTGTTTATCTAGAATAATGTGTATAGCGCATATTAAAACTTTTATAACCAATATACAACTTTTATTAAAAAAAGCAATCATCTCCATACTCATTATTCAATCAGTTTAACTAGAAGGTGCTTAATACACCTTATGCATCTATGAAATAAAGGTTATAATGAATTACTTATACATTATTAGGTGTTATAGACTTTATATTCCAATTGTATAGTAGGGAAGATTTGTTGTATAAAGACCAGTATCCGAATTTGTATATAACAATTGTATTAACAGAATTATTCGTTCTTATACTGAATATGTTTCCGTTTTTAACGTGTAAAACGCATCTTATAATGGTTAAGTGATCGTCACCTCTCGGTGCATAATCGGTTATGATCGTTGTTAAGTTATATTCATAGTCTTGTAATAATAATCATATGTCAGACCCGAGAGCGAAGTGCGCCGACTCAATAAGAAACCTGGCTATTCCAGCCGCTGATTTAGGGTTCGCCGCACGAGCTCATCCCTTCTAAAATTTCAGTAGCATGCTATGCATGAAGCAGAACGGTACTCAACTATCTTATACAGTCCACTTTTATTGTCCATACATGTTCAATCATTGTCAAAATAAACACACAAAACCACAACGTCTTTATTATCTTTACTCAAGAAGAGAAAATACAACAATCGTAAAATTTCCGACAGTCCGCTGTGCATCGACTTACACACGTCTAGTTTGATGAAAATGGACAGTATATGCACATGTTTTGTGGGATACATGATCATATCGCGTTGTGTGAAATGGAAAATTATTATGTAAGTATCTAACTGTTTTATGGCTTGTAATTGTTTTGTTTTTTCAAATGTAAATCTTGTCTAAATCTTAAAAATTATTATTTTGTAGGTCCTATTAGAAATCGCTGATGTTAAGTTTTACATAAGATGGAGGAACAGAAGGTTAACGGTGACAAAGAAGAGCATGGGTATAAAGTCAATCAACCAGAGGAAATAAAATTATATGGAAAGAAGCTCAACCTTTCTGGGGATGCTTCATTCTTAAGGTGGAAGAGTTATAGTGCAAATTCTCATGTAATACAAGAAAATACGGGTGCATCGTTGCTAAGAAAATAAACTGGACAGTTTTGGGAGCGATTTGTCATCATTTTTAATGCTTAAAAGTATGTTTTATGTATGTTTACATTAGAACCTTAGCTTGTAATTACAGTTATCCAATAAAATTTCTGAAAACTTAATGACATATGTTTTTAACTCATACAGAGTATACAACAGTTTAATACATTTATTATTATAAAACTTATAACCAGTACTAGATGTTCTAATAACGATATGGAACACTTTAATAACAGTTATTGCTATTATTTCGTAAAGGGTATAAAAAACGTTGTATACTAGTCATACAATAATTTAATAAAGAATAAGGTTTATAGTCACTATACAACTGTGCTAGCAATACGCGTTTTGTGTCCAATATTCACCTGTTTCACTGTCACTTATAGTATACAATGGTCTTATAATGGTATATAGAATTCTAATAAAGAATAAAACGCATTTCTTTCAGTGTACAATTTTTACTTAGATTCACGTTTTTCGCTTATAACTTTTTTCCTTCATTTCCACGAGAAAACAGTAAGGTACTTTTTTTCGTCTTCAAAAGACCTACAAAACTAGCCCTCGAGCCCCAAAAAATATTGATTAGATCAAAAGTTATAAACAGAAAAAGTTTATTTATGACATTTGAATTAAACATTTATAATCTTACCAGGACGTGTTGGTATCGCATCCTCTCATTCCTTATCACTGTCTAATAACTCACACGAAATCTGGAATCGCTAAGTTGAATAGTTTACAAATTATGGCCTTATAAACAAATTAACTAATTATTAGTCTGGACGATCCCGAGCATCTTCCACAATCGCACTGATTTTTTTTCATGGTAGATTTCATAATAATACATTGAAATTTATGATTTTTTTTTAAATTTCAAATTTGCAACCTGGAAAGTTTTTTATTTTTTAGCCTTAGTTGTAAAATGAAATATACGACGCACGCGCGTGATATGGTTATATATTATTACATATTCGGAAAGCTTATGAAAAGAGCTTTAAGATAAAAAAAAATCGCCAAGATTCGTTGAAAAACAACGGAGTTGCAGACTGTCAAATATATTATATTATTTTCAAGCGATTTTCGCTTTTTTAACGGCAGGACTATGAATATTATCGTCATTTTCTTCTGACTCGCTGTCGTTCGTTTCCGCCACCCTTCCGCCGCACCACGGCTCGCCGAAAATCAAGCGACCCACTGACTTGACAATATTTCTTATGCACTTAACATACTTTCACAAATAAAATATTTGTATCTGGGAAAGTACTCGGGTTGCCAGATATGACAGTATTTTTTTTTGCCGCTACCAACCTAATTTGTTTAACAATAGGCCGTCAACTTTGACAGTACTCTGTAACTACGTTGTTTTTTTTTTAACTGGAAGCTCTTTTCATAAGCTTTCCGAATATGTAATAATATATAATTATATCACGCGCGTGCGTCGTATATTTCATTTTGCAACTAAGGCTAAAAAATAAAAAAACTTTCCAGGTTGCAAATTTGAAATTTAAAAAAAATGATAGATTTAAATGCATTATTATGAAATCTACCATGACTGACAGAAATCAGTGAGATTGTGGAAGATGCTCGGGATCGTCCAGACTAATAATTAGTTAATTTGTTTATAAGGCTATAACTTGTAAACTATTCAACTTACCGGTTCCAGATTTCGTGTGAGTTATTAGACAGTGTCAAGGAATGAGAGGATGCGACGCCAAAACATTCTGGTAATAATAACGCAGTTTATAAATGTTTAATTCAAAAATCATAAATAAATTTCTTCTGTTTGTAACTATTGATCTAATTAATATTTTTTGACGTTCGAGGGATAGTTTTGTAGGTTTTTTGAAGACGAAAAAAAAGTAATTTACTATTTCTCGTGGAAATGTACGGAAAAAAGTTAATAAGCGAAAAACGTGAATTTACATAAAAATTATACAATTATTATACCCATTTTTATGACTGTGATAACTAATATTTAGCATCTATATAAATTCAGCTTGCCGAAACAAAAGTCGCAAAATGGTCATTTCCCAACTCTTTTTCCTGGCCTATAGAACTCTTTTTTCGAGAAAATAACAATGGCGCATACCGTATCTCTCTATCTGTTACCGTTCTCGATACACAGGTCGTTTCTTGGTTTTTGGTTAAACCGACTGGTGCCCTTTTCTCGTTTCACTTTCAAAATATCTTAAATCGGTTTGAACATCCTACAGGTACTTTTTTGAGATACGTTCGGTGGCATAAAAATAAATGTGATGTTTTTATTTTTTGTGATATGACTACATCTCGGACTACAAGTTGTGTTTTTTTATCTGGAACACTCTGATTTTATTTCAACGGAAAGAGGGCTAAATATGCATTCCATTTTCACAATCATCAACGGAGTAAATCAAGTAATTTTTATATCGGCAATATATTATAAATAACTAATATTATATTTAGTGAATATAATAATAATAATTAATAAACCTCAACATTGCAAGGAGCCACCTTTTGAGAACTGTTGATTTTCATAGAAGATGTTCGATATACCCACCATTTGCTTCAATCCAAATTCAGTTAAAAAAAGTGAGCCGGAGCTTCTTCACCAGATATTTTGTCAAATATTTACTTAATGGCACGTCTTCCAATAACTCCGAGAAGCGATTTTGCAAAAAAAAACCAAATATGAAGCATCGTCTAGGTGTCTAGGCTATTCAAAGGTCCTCTTAAAGTGTCATTAACGATACCGGCCCACATGTTCTCCGAAAACTGTTGCTGAAAGGCACCGAGACATATTTTGTGTGGATTTTCGATAGTCCAGTGGTGAGTGATGTGGACGTTACGTACACCATTTCAACTGAAACAAGCCTCATTTGTAACAAGTATTTGCGCTGTAAATTGGGGATTTTTTGCGCGCCAGTTTCAAAAAAAAACTTGGAAATACAGCTATTAAATGTACTCTCGAAAAACAGCACAGCAATCACTACAACAATCTATTATAAACTGACTTTCGAATACAGTCCGGCTTCATAAGAAACCTACAAACTCGAAAAAGTGTTACAGAATTTTTCATTCTGTAAGGACTCGTCGCGATAAAATATATGTATTTCGGCAGTTTCAAAACAGTTTTAAACACATTTTTCTCTATGACCTTAAACTTCCGATACGAGTTTGTGAATCCAGTTAACCTGTTTCACCCCTTTAAATTTTTGACATAAGTTCATTAACACCCTGTATGTACGACTTCATAACATTTAGGAGACGAGGCTGCACAAATGCTTCTTTAAACAATCAACCTAGAATAGGTTGTGAAGGCTAAAGTGCTATCTTATAACTGCGCATAGAATAAAAGACGCACTTTACCTAGTCATAATTTTCGAGGATCATGTGTTACTTATACCTTATCAAAGCAAGTGCAAAAATTATGCACTGATTTTCGTAAGACTGTATCTCAGTGAAAAATTGTCGTATCGAGATTAAAAACAAAGTATTTGGAAGCTTCTCTAGTTTCAAGATCTTAAAAAACTAATTTTGAGCTATGGAGTATGTATTCTCTTAAATTTAAACTGTATCTAATGCTAAATTGTGAGAAAAATCGAGAAAATTATTTTTTATTTTGGTAATGGTTACATTATACAAAAATGGTTTGATGCAATAACATTAATCTTTTCATAAATATTTGTAGAGTAGTGGCAGATTTTCTAAAAAACTATAAAAAGTTATTTTTTACAATTTTTTCAAATTGATGTCAAGGCTGAACAAAAAATTTGACATTTGACCATGACAGATCCTTGTTATTTCTTAGAATTGCATGATTACTGTAGCTCCTAAAAAATTTCGACCGAAAAATCTAAAAACTACAATCTAAGAGCTTCAAAATGATTATTTTTTCATCTCGATACTACCATTTTTCACTGAGATGCAGTCTTTCGAAAATCACTAAATAATTTATGAAAATTTTTTGTTCGTTTTTTTCCAGTAGTGTATTAGTGACACAAAAAACTTGCATAAGTTACATAGCAATTTTGACCGTTTTATACAGTTACACTAAAATGCAATTAATATTTTTTTTTTTTTTTAGGTATGTGGTGCAAAAGATCGCGAGTGTGGCGTAAACTAGTGATTTCAACGGATTCATGACGAAATTAAAAATGTATTTTAGAGTAAAAAATAATTTTATTTAGTTACGTCTGCACTAAGGTTTTGGGATTTTTAGTTGACGGCCACTCTTGCAATGTTGATTGTCTACTGTCAGCGGTCACGTGGCTTGTAAACATTTATGAAGGGCCTGTATTTCTCCATAACATACTCTACTGTATTTTAAACACACTAATCCTTTCATTTGCCCCTTGTTTCTTATTTAATTCAAACAAAACATCGATAACTTAGTTGCCATAAATTGCCGTTAAGCACCGAACAAACAGTGTTACCAACTCCCGAACCGCAAACGGCCCCGGAAACCCGACCGAACCGGGACCGGCCAATTATCTCTTTCGCTCATTTTCCCCGGCAAATTAGTTTACGATACGTCCATTCTTATTCCGATGGGGGCCCCCTAACTCTCCGATCCAATCATCTTAAACAACGTTTAGTGGACACTTCTCTCCCCCAGGGGTATTGTATTCCGTTTTTCGCAACGGCTGCGATTGCCGGACGCCGGACTTATCGCGATTCTTCGGGTTTTACAAGTGACGGGAGGAGGAATGGAGGAGGCCCCCGAGATACGGGCCGATTGCGGGTCGTGGGTGGGACGCCTTTTAATTATAAGGGTGGTAGAAACGTCTGGACATGTTACGACGATGCCGTTGTAGGAAACATAACTTTTACGGAGTGTTTCTTTGTTTGGTTGCTGTTCCTTAATAAGGAAAAAGATGGACCACTTTGAAGATTAAGGGGAAATATTTCGTGACATCAAAATAATACCATAAACGTTCGAAGCTTAAAAAATAAAATAATTAATCTAGTTTGTACAGGGTGATACGCAAGAGCTGGCAAAAATAAAAAAGTATTATCTTTGACCAGGTATAAGAAAATTTTATGTAAGGTGGTTCATGATGAACTGTACTTGTTATGATGGCATTGGTGCAACCTAGGCCAGGCCAGTACAGAATACCACTTAAAATAATCCTGGATCAAAATTTGAGGACTTGGTGGCTTTTGAATTTTTACTGAAACATACATAGAGATTGTAGAACACCCTGTGTTCTACAATCTCTATGACATAGTTTGACAGATGGTACACTGTAAAAAAAATTCACTCAAGTTTCACTCCGCTATCGTTCGATAGTACTACACGTATTATTGTTGTCCTCGTTATCCATTGCCGATTTAGTTAAAAGAATAACTTAAAAAATAAAAAATAAGAAACGTCTTTAATAAACACTTAACGTCTAATCAGTAGAAGTGTGATCTTTTTTACACAACTTAGCAGCAATTCACCCGCGTACTGACACTGACACTGAATGACACTCCACAGGTGCCGTACGGAGTGCGGACTAAGTCAATGTTTTTTGCGTTATGTTAAACAGGACCGGCGTTAACATTTTGTCACTTCTTGTAATTTTTTGGAAAATATTTTTGATACTCAAATCTAATAATCGCCTTATGGTAGCATATATTATTTTACTTCATTTATTGTCAAGACTCTAGGTTTTTAATTTTCTGCATTAAAGACGCCACACCCTGTATATTTACAAATGTTAATTGCTCTCTTCTTGAGAACGGTACACTGTAAACAAGAATCACTTAAATTCACTCAGTTTTACTCAATAATGTATCAATTTCTGTCCACGCCCGATTGAGTGAAATTTTCACTCTATTGGTATGAGTACAATTGAGTGAAACTATTGCATCAGAAATGAGTTTTACTCAAATTCGAGTTACAGCTAACTATCAATTGAGCGACTTTTGACTCTATTCTGAGTATATAAAACCAATTTAGATGTTGAAATTAATTCACTTCGCGGGGACGTCCTCCTGTCCTGGCTGAGACCCGCCAGCTGAGGCCCGCCGCCGGCTAAGACCTGTTTTCATGGTGATCACGCTTTTCTGAAGCATCTAACGGCCCCTCAACTGTGGTCGAAATCACAGAAGCAATATGCCGCCATTTAAATTAATCGAAATTAATATACATTTAAATTCAGGAAATTTACTCTGATTTAGGTACAAATGCACCTTAAGGAGTACCTATATTTGAGTGAAAATACTCAGATTTAGTTCACATATTATCACAAATGAGTAAAATCAAAATGCTCAATATTGAGTGAAAATGTACTCAATCATTTCACTCAATGGATTCACTCCTTGTCTCATCTGTGAAGGAATCTATAGCTTTATATTCATTCGAGGTGAGATACACACTTGTATATTTTTCAAGGGCGTAAGATTAACAGTTTTCAAAATACAACGAGTATTAATATTGGGGAGTTTCATCACAACGTGACAACAGCGCTTAACCTAAAGCTACACAGCTGGTGCATACCACGTGCGCACGCGGCAGACTTGTCCTACGGAATAACAAAAATATAAACAAGTATTGTGAAACATTTAGTAAATTTGTTTTCTAGTTTTTAAATAAATAAACTAGAATGTATCGATTTTGTAGTACGAAGATAGTGTTGTGCTTAAATTTTAGCTCGAATTTTAGTAATTATGAATTTCTTAAAACAGGAACTTAACTTTTATTCAAATCATGAATTTGAAAAATATGTAATTAAAGTACCCAAAGATTCACGTCGTCCAAATAATCATACGTATTAAAAATAATTTAGGTACTAAAAAGCAAAATTCAGTAATTGTTAAATGCACAAGTACAAAACAAACTACAACATATGCTCAAAATGTCCACCACTATTTTCTATGCACGCACGATACCTCACCGGCATACACTAAGTCCCCATAAGTAAAGCCAATGGATTTAGATCTGGTGTACGGGCTGGCCAACGATGCATATCCAGCGATTTTCGAAATTCATTTCATTTATATATTGAACTACGTATACGTACGACTTGCATTTGCAGGTGCCCCATCATGCATGAACCACATATTTGCTCTTACGTCCAAATGTATTTCATCCAAAAAAATTCAAATATGCCGCTCCTTTCAATTTGCCTGGTAAGATAAAAGGTCGTATTAGATTGTCTTTTAATATTCCTCCATGTTTTGTTCTGCCCAGTAATGAAAATCATGTGAATTAAAAATGCAATTTCTAGTAAAGCATGCCTCATCCGTAGCCAAAATTCTTGAAATAAAATGGTGGTTGCGGTTAGTTTTAGTTAAAAACCATCTGCTAAAATTTAACCGAGAGGCGAAATCTGCAGATGACAATTCTTGAATCCTCTGTAGATGATAGGCATGTAACAACTGCTCTCGTAGAGTCCTGTGGACACTCCGACTTCTCGAGCCATGCTTCTAGTACTACGCCTGGGCTCTCTTTCAACAATGTCTAAAATTTCTTCTTCCGTATTGACATCCATTGGTTTGTGCTATGATGAGGACGAGAAATCACACTACCAGTTTCAAGAAGACGTGAACGAATGGTCTTGTGTTAGAGACGTGCCGGTGGGTTAAACGTCGAGTAAATGTGCCAAGCTGTATCAGAATTGCGGCGAGCCTCCCCATAAATTAATAACATATCGTGATACTCACGTATGGTAAACATTTTAAAAGAAGCAAAAAGAAACACCTTAAGATAATTAAATAGCGGCACACAAAAACACTCCGACACGGTCGAATTTCAGATACCAACTGAATTGCGTATTGCTGGTTGCTGGACAGCTTAGTACCTCGTGAGTATCTTTGTTACTGCAAGAGTTCGCAAACAAAACCACATCCGTAAGCATCTGTAGTTACCAACTGCGTGCACTAAACAAACTCTATTAAAATATGGAACAAAATGAAATAAAACTTACTATTTATAGAGAAAATGTAGAAATTGATCTCCATTAGCGCGGATATGGCACCGACGCACCCAATTTTGGAGAATATTTTCCCAAATTCCAGTTATTCCCCTAACTGTGTCAGCAGCTTCAAGTATACGGTTTCGCAATTGGAGTATTGTAAACCAATTCCTTCAAGTGACTTCAAAGATAAAAGTCCATTGGAGTTAGATCGGGTGACCGAGGTGGCCACGGCACACGACCAAAGTGTCCGATCCATCACTGAGGAAACATTTCATTCAAAAGTGTCGTTACTTGTCGGGTACTGTGTGGAGGAGCCCCATCTTGAAGATAAAACATGCGTGCCCGAACTGTAATGCCACATCGTCCATTAATTCAGGCAACCGGTTCTCCAAAAAGTTAGCATATGTTGGTTAGTCGTCCACAAGTACAATGCCTATTATGCCAGCCCAAACATTTACCGAGAACCGATGTTGAAAATGAGTTTCCCTAATCGCGTGAGGATTTTCATCTGCCCATATGTGCATATTATGGAAATTCACTTCATCACGGGTAAATGTCGACTCATCTGTTACACAGACATAAGCAGGAAAGTTTATTTGATTGGCACATTGCCGTAAAAACCATCTGCAAATACGCATTCGTTGATCACAATCCGGGGGTAAAATCTGTTGAACTGGTTGCAGATGATAGGGGTGCAACAGCTGGCGCCTTAAGATGCGATGTACGGTACGAGATGAGGTTCCTACTTGCTGTGCGAGTCGTCGAGTACTAATTGTGGGGTCTTCGTCAAGATTTTCCAACACTGCATCTTCAACATTAAGGTTCACTTGCTGACCACGTCCTTCTCCTCGAGGAATAACACTTCCCGTATCTCGCAGCCGCTGAACGCACTGTAGGATTGTATTTGCACATGGGGGGTACGTTGTGGCCATCGTTCCCGGTAGAACCTAGCAGCCGCGAGCGCATTTTCTCCGGCTGCACCATACACTAACACCATATCGACACGTTCGGAAATAGTAAATGCATTGTTTTCTCGGTTCATTGTAAAACTAGTTTGTGCACAAACTAAAAAATTAAGCAAAGTAAGAAATAAGAATCTCGTTTTAAATGTAATCGGCACGCTATTCTTATTTTTTACTTCTTTATAAAAATTACACTGCCACTATCGTGGAATTATAAAATAAAAACTTTTGTCTGGAATCTTTCACTTTTTAACACATGGGTCGATGGACGATGCTTAATATTTAATAATTAAGTGAATAATGAATTCAATACAAATACAAAATCAGTGGACTGCACAAATTTTTTGACAATGTAACCTAACCTTCATTTAGTATTACTAGTATTAGATTATTCCGACTTAAATTATAAGGTTGCATCTCGGGTCGCATAAAAACATATCCAAAGTTTTTAATAAATAACACAGGGGCGGCCTTCATTTTCGTTGAATAAATGAACTTTAATTTATAAAAAAAAACGCGAAGATAGAACTTTTTCGTATAAGACTTTTCTATTACAAATATCATCAGGGAGCTGTGGTTTAATTTTTATAGATTATACACGCCACACGCTGTATAAGGAAGGCAGCAACAGGTTCCCAAACAGCGTACGAAACATCTAGGATTAATTTTGACGAAATTATTGGCGACCTTTTGAACAACGTTTCGATTCAGTCAACTTTATCCTACCGATAGGAAAGAAGTCGTGAGAACCGATCCTGGTATCCAGCGAATGCTAGATATTCCAGTTGTGTGCTTAATAAACCCAACCAGATACACAGGAAGCAGGAGGCGAGACCCATTCCTTAAAGTTACTTAACCATAATATACGAGCCGCCCCGCGACGATAAGTGCAAGTTGACATTTTTAATCAGGCCGCTCTTCCTGCGAACGCTCTCTTCGGCGTCCCGACGACCCGGTGATGAAGCTGCAATTGCCGACGCCGTTAAATTAATCATTAGATTTTAATTTAGCCCGGCCGTAACTCCAGCAATTTACACGTAGTTAAGCGCGGAAAAAGTCCGGAGTGGAAATGAACAAACGACGATTTTTTCCCGGCTTCGGCAATTAAATATCTAATTAAAATCATCCACTATCTTTACGGCGGAGATGAGGCTCAGAAAACGAAGTCGGCGGTGATTTGCGATGCCGTCCGTCTGCACCGGAGCTTGTTTTCCGCGGCACACTCTTCCCCTTTGTTAATCGGTCTATAGTACGATTATACAGGGTGTTTTGGCGTAGCTACAGGCTATTTTACGGCATTTAATTATAAATGTTAAGGGAAAAAGAAAGGCTGACATGAATTGCATCCAAAAGTGCTGCAAAATTGTTGTATTTTTTTTATTAAAATTGTAAAAGTTATCTGAAAAGAAAATTTATACTTTTTAGAGCAGATTGAGAAAAAACTTTTCGAATTCATTCATTTTTCGGCTTGTTATCATTTTTTCAAATTTTTTATTGATGGCCCAATTGATGAAACAACATTTCATAGAGTAAAGGCATCGGGATAGTCTGAATATCGTCGTGGTCTTCCTCTTAATCCTATTGAGTGACCCCACCCCATTCTATGGTTGTCGTGCGTTGTCTTTGTCTCTCGTGGCATGGAGTATGGTGTGTACTGCTGACGTTTATCCGGTTATTTTAGTTACAATTATGTTTAAATGCAGTGGTTTGATTACAATAATTAAAGATTACATGAGTGTCGACTAATATTTGGTTAAACAAACGGAGAGTTAGATTGTTACCTATGCTTAATTACGTATCTGTAACGTACAATATAGGTTAGGCAATCTATTCGTCCGATCAGTTAACAATTATTTCAATCGAGACCTAAAATATTGTCTCTAAAACAGATCTGTGTAGAAAATACTGTGGCAGTTTAGTAGTTTATGACTTTAATATAATGATATTTAAATTAAAATCTAAAGAGAATATAAACCAAGTCTGAGTAAAATTTACTCAATAATAGTTGAATTTAGAGAAGAAGTCAACTCTTAATTGGTTTTGCATACTCAGAATAGAGTCACTCACTTGAGAGTAAGCAGAAACTCGGATTTGAGTAAAATTCACTCATTCAGTGGTTTCACTCATTCAGTGGTTTCACTCATAAAATTTTAGTTGTACTCATGCTAATAGAGTGAATATTTCACTTAATCGGGTGTGGACAGAAAATATTGAGTAAAATTGACTGAAATTGAGTGATTTTTTTTACAGTGGTTGAGTTATGTTGAAAAAGCACACTATTTTTTTACTCATAGTTGGGGGTTGAAAAAAAAAGTACTGTAACTTATTGTTATTACGTACTTCAAACTATCTTATATATCAAAAATGTATGCAAGTTGGCCAAAATTGCGATTTAAAGGCCCATTTAATTAGACTATAAAGTAATTCTTTTTATTTTTGAAAGAGTGTCTTAAAAGACAAAAAGATACTCTCGCTCGAAATCGACAGCCCACCATTTTCAAGAAAATTACCCATAAACCTTTTTCTTCAGTGCTACAGACTGACTTTAAAATTTTGGTGTTCATTCTACCATTTAAAATAAAAAAAAGAAATGAAAAAATTAGAAAGAACAAATTTCAGCACCAATCTTCTCATTAGTTTTTTTCTTATTTTATTTGTTACAATGTACCAGCAAAATCTGAAGATGATTTTCAGAATCTGTATCATCAAAGTATGTATTTAAAAATGTTAATTGCCCTTTTTTTGGGACGGTTCCCTTTTAAAAAAATCACTTAAATTCACTCAATTTTACTCAATAATGCATCAATTCCTGTCCACACCTGATTGAGTGAAATTTTCATTTTATTAGTATGAGTACAACTAATATTTTATGAGTGAAGCTATTGCAACAGAAGTGAGTGAATTTTACCCAAATCCGAGTTTCTGCTAACTATCAAATGAGTGACTTTTGACTATTCTGAGTATGTAAAACCAATTAGAAGTTGACTGACTATTATTTAAATTTAATATTATTGAGTAATTTTGTACTATTACCAAGGGGGCGCCGCCCTAGAGCCCCCCGCACCATCTGGTTTTGTGGTTTTGCACTACTTTATATTCTCTTTAAATTTTAATTTAAATATCATTGTATTAAGTCAGAAACTACTAAGCTGCCGCAGTGATTTCTGCACAGGTCTGCTTTAAAGACTTGTCCATTACACCACTCCACAAGGTGACCAAATGGAGACAATGGGATAAGACAACTCACGACAACCATAGACACTGCAAGTGCACTAAATACGAGTTTATCTGCAGAAGTTATTTAATGTGTATTTATACTTGAGTGAAAATAGTCAGTTTTATTTCAAATATTATTATAAATGAGTAAAATTATCAAAATGCTCAATATTGAGTGAAAATGTACTCAATAATTTCACTCCGTATCTTTATTGCTTTCACTCACACCAATTTTTTTACAGTGTACAGATTGTTGAGATCGAATAAGGGTACATTTTTTGTGCCCTTTTAGAAAAATGAACTATTTTTGTCAGTTTAAAAGCATAACCCTTATGCCATTAACAAAACGCCTTATATACAAACCTCAATCCAAGACGCCTGCTACAGACAAATGAATTCACATAACTGATTACACCGCCACCCTGATGTGATTTTCCAATTGCTTTTGCACTCCCTGCGAAAATTATTCCGAATCCAAATAAATATAAACAATTACTTCCATACCCAAATCACTAGAAAATACTCCGGTCGTCCTTATCCGCCACCCGTGCGGGTCCTTGAGGTGAAAAAGGACAGAAACCTTTCCTTAGGTGTAACTCCACGTACCTGCCAACGAATGAACAGCTTTGTTTTAATTTGAGACCCATTTTAATTAAAATCTTATGAAATTATTGTCGGTTCTTGTGTGGATTGTCATCTGCTAACAAGACCGTGATTGTCTATTGTTTCGGTTTGATGAAATTCATGAGCCGCGACGTCGCCTTTTGTCGCGGCGATTGTTTTCTTAATGTTTCGTTTTATCAAATTCGGTAACACGATTTAACATACATTGCGGGGTAATCGCTTTATTAATTGAAAATCGCGTTTCCATTTGTCAGATACATATACAGAGTGATCTGGATAATATTCACAACGCAATTACCGTTCTTTAGTGCCGATGGACTTTTGTTTGTGGAAATACATGAAGAGCTATGTTCAAACAGGTAGTAGTCAACAAGATACAGTCACAGTCGTCGACAATGCCACAAACATAATTCATGAGCAACGAGACAAATGCAATTCGCATACACTTATCTTATTTATCGGTTAGAACAGTCCAATGTAACCGACAAGCCTTCTTACTAAGACTACCAATTCCAATTTCGGGTATTCTGTTGTAACAACCATTCACAAAATCTAACCCGTGATAATCCGCTGGTACTACTGGTTAGACATGCTATACATGATAAGGATACAGTTGAGGCAGACACTTGTCGAATGATTTGACCTGTACTTATCGGGGATTTTCTCCCACAATATTTAAAATTTGTTCCTCACCTTCGTTCATAAAGATAAAATCATTTGTCATATTTCTATCTGGACGTTCTGCATATAAGCGAGAATCTGCTACTGCATTTGGTCTTGTTTCGCCATAAATTGAAATTTTAATTCTGAATTGCTGTACACATAAGCCATTTTGAAATACTTGTAGTCCATTTTGAAATACTTACAGAACTGATACATCTAGGTCATTTTGAAATACTTCTGCAGATATGACAGATTGTTTGTTACTAAAACACTAACATCGTTGTGATGAGTAACTAATTTTGATAGAGTATTTTCAAAAGAATACTAAGTACAGCATACCTATAGTTCTTGCACATTGGTTTGCGTTTGAAGGAAATATCCAATCCTTGCACAATCTTACAATATTCTTTAGGTTTTCTTAGAGCATGGCATAGTCCATGTGAAGATTCATGTGGGATACAAAGTTATTAACGAACACCAGTAGTAACACTGGTCCCAAAACAGATCCCTGCGGCACACCACTAAGGACAAGGCGTAGAGAAGAGTGATATCATTGAGAAAATCCTCGAGCCACCACAGAAGATCAAGTAAAAAATCTTTCTGGGAGAATCTTGTCAAATGCTTTGGCGAAGTCCAAATAGACGTCATTCACAGGATGGAAAACCACGTTGTTCTTTAGGGGTTACTATGTTAAATATCAAAATAGATAACATTATTTTCTTTCTTCTTGATTATTGGAGTTGCAGATGCTTGCCTTCAGATACATATCATCGATAGATGTAATGAGATTTGTGAACAGCGTTTCATTAGAAGTTGTACAACTAATTCATCGGACCCAGATAAAGATTAATTTTTAATATTTATAAGCTTCGATTTTCGATTGAGGAAATTCGAGTGAGATTGTTAAATTTTTTATATATTTATATTTATATTACATGTTGTCCCCAGTTAGTTCTTTCACGAAAGCTTTTGTGATAAACTCAGCAAAAAAATTAAGGGAGCAGAAAGCAGTATAATCACACAGAACTTCTGCTGATTTAACTTCAGACATATATTTTTTTAAAAAGGTTAACTGATGAATAACGCAGCCCCATAAAAAAAGTGGGAGGTCCGAAAGATAAGATTAGCTTTGATTGAAGGTCAGTTCAAGGTCAAATGTAGAGAATCAATTGCCAACAAAGTAAACCAATGTATGTACTTGTTTTTGGGACCGCTGAACCCGAATTCGGGGTCCGTTTGACCCGATTAGCTCTGGTAAAGGTCAGTTCAAGGTCAAATGTAGATAATCAATTCCCAACAAAGTAAATCTATATATCTATAGGTTTTTTAGGTTGCTGAATCCGCATCCGGTGTCAGTTTGACACAATTAGATTTAGGTTAAGGTCAGTTCAAGATCAAACGTAGACCTTAACCCAGATCTGATTGGGTCAAACAAACACCGGATTCGGATTCATCAACTTCAAAAACATACAGATACATGGGTTTAGTTTGTTGGCAATTAGATTCTATACATTTGACCTTGAACTGACCTTCAACCAGACCTGATCGAGTCAAACAGACACCGGATTCGGATTCACTAACCTCAAAAACATATAGATATGTAGGTTCACTTTGTTGGCAATTGATTATTTATATTTGACCTTAAACTGATCTTCAACCAGAGCTAATCGGGTCAAACGGACCCCGGATTCGGATTCAGCGATCCCAAAAACATATAGCCATATATGGTCTTGTCTTTCGGACCTCCCACTTTTTTTATTTTGTGGGGTTGTGTAATTATTCCAGTCCGTAAGTTGCTCTTTCAGTTGAGAGTTAGTTGGAAAATTTCCTATGAATAATGAAATTAGCTTGATACTTGTATTGGTTTCCTATATTTATTTTTAATTTTACCCACAGATGTCCAAGGTTTGCTTTTATCATTTATTGGTTTTATTTTTTTTTTGTGTATTGTGTCTTTTACTAAATTTAACTTTTATCAGTTGCTTGATCTTTTCTGTGCTACTGCTAACCCTTAATCGGTTTATTTTTATTGTTGCATTGTTCTCTTTCTCGTATTTACATAAATCTTAATGTTTTCAAAATTTTAACCCACTGGCATCTGAAAACATCCTGTATACTGTATTATTTTTCCAAAAAAATCGCTTACCGATTTCTTCCTACGGCAAACGGTTGTAATGAATTATTTATCAAAAATCTTCTGTGGCGACTATATCAGTGCTTCCGGTAAGTGTAACTTTTCATTAAACAAATGGCCATCGCATTCCGGCGGCTTATTTTTAATCATAACAGCGGGGCGCATAAAAGAGGACGTCATAAAAATGAGACATACTTTATGACCACTTCAAAAATAAAACACGCATAAAACATCTAAAAAGCCATTCGGTTCAAATAATGAAAATTAAAAAGGAATATTATCTAAATGCGAATCGTTTAGATATTCGTCGTGATAAAGAGCCCCGCCGCCGCGGTTATTTTTTTAATATCTCTAATAACTCATAAATACGGGTATCATTTGCGGCAGCGATCGTGACGTGAGGAGGACGTCGGGGACGTCGAAAAATCGACGTAGGTACGCTTGCCCGTCGAAACCGGGGTGGCCCAAATAACTTTATCGCAGTAAAAAAATATATATAAAGCAGTTGTATCGATGATACTTTTCTCATTCCTGCATTGCAATATTGGGACTCAGGAAATAAGACAGACATAAGAAATCAAAGCTCAAAATTGGGAGAAAACCAAATATTTGACTATTATTGAGTCATTTTTTACACAGACTTGGTTTTTAATTAACTAAATATTGAGTGCAAAGATAAACCACTCATAAATGATTATTTAGAATATACAGTGTTGAAACTAATTCACTTCGCGGGGCCTCCTCCTGTCCTGGCTGAGACCCGCCAGCTGAGACCCGCCGCCGCCGGCTAAGGCATGTTCTCCTGGCGATCAAGCTTTTCTGTAGCATCTAACGGGCCCCTATCAACTGTGGTCGAGATTACAGAAGCAATATGTAAGTGGTGCCATCTTCACGGCGCCATTCAAATTATTCGAAATTAATATACATTTAAACTCGCTCAGTAATGAGGACATTTGTTCTGATTTAGGTACAAGTGCACCAAATATGAGTTTACGTGAAGAATTTATTTAAGGAGTAGGTGCCTATATTTGGGTGAAAGTACTCAGTTTTAGTTTAAATATAATCACAAAAGAGTAAAATGATCAAAATGACCAATATTGAGTGAAAATGTACTCAATAATTTCACTCAATGAATAAAGGTTTGGTTGGAGTGAACCTTTATTGCTTTCACTACACCGATTTTTTTACTGTGTATTCTTGCTAACAACAAATAATTAAATTGTTTTTCAAAAATCTTAATTTCAAAGTTAATTTGATTGTTAGACATTAAATTATAATTATAATTCATATACTCTTATCGTTTTCGAGAATATTTGTTAAATGTGATTATTCATTGATGAGAATGTTAAAAATTAGAAAAATGAATACGTTGAATATGTAGTTGAAGGCTTATAGTAATATGAGTCGCAATCTGTGGAGTTTTCTCCACATTTGCTCCAAAATTCGCTATCTTGCCTCGGTTGTGGAAATAGATCTAAATCTTCCAGAATCACTATGGTTTTTGCCCAATTTTCCACTATCCCGGAATTGCTGATGAAATGTGATGGATATTTGAGCAGAGAGACTGGACGATTAAGTTAAATCTCAGCAATAGACGATGAGCTTCCAGTCCATTACCATTCGCACGTCCATACAAATGAATATTGGCCATATTTCCAATAGCACTAACATGTATTATAACTTTCATTAATTAATGTGTACCTACCCTTATTTGAATAGGAAATGTTAAGTCTTTTTATTATTAAAAAAGACACTTTTTATAAGAACACATTATAAAGAATGTAATTTAGGGGGCCCAAAAAAAATGAGTATTTTTTTCGTGTCTTGTGAAAATATGTTAGTTTATCATGTTTTAAGAGCAACTCAAAAAATCAGCTAAAAAAAAAATTTTAAGTCGCTAAAGATTTTTAAAAATTTGCAAAATCGTCAAAAATTGATTTTTTTTAAATATTTTTTTCTCGTTATTTTATCATTTTCTAGGTTAAAAAAACTGGATTCTGAAAATTTCAAATCGATATTTTAGTTTCTAAAGGTCACTCATAATTATTTTAACTTTCAAAGTAGTGTACCTATGTTTTCGAGCAACTTCTAAAAATAAATATCAACGAACTAATAATTTTTTTTATTGAATTTGATCAACAAAAGAATATAAATAAATCACGAGACAGTTAAATTTTAAAAAATTANCATTTTAATTTCTAGTCACTCATAATTATTTTAAGTTTCAAAGTAGTGTACCTATGTTTTCGAGCGACTCCTAAAGATAAATATCAACGAACTAATAATTTTTTTTATTGAATTTGGTTAGATTTTAAAAAATTTAAAAATTATGAATATTTGATACATACAGTGCGGTAGTAAATTTTGCCTCGAGAAATTTTTTAAGTGTCTCGTGATTTATTTCTATTTTTTTGTTCATCAAATTCAATAAAAAAAATTATTAGTTCGTTGATATTTATTTCGCTAGAAAACATTTTAGATACCTACACTAATTTTAAAGTTAAAATAATTATGAGTGACCTTTAGAAATTAAAATATCGGTTTGAAATATTCAGAATCGAGAAAATGATAAAATAACGAGAATAAAAATTTAAAAAAAAATCAGTTTTTGACGATTTTTGAAATTTTTAAAAATCTTGAGCGACCTCTTCAAAAAATTGTTTTGAGCTGATTTTTTGAGAGGGCTCTTAAAACGTGATAAACTAACATATTTTCACAAGAGACATGAAAAAAAATATGTATATTCGTTTTTTTTTTTTTTTGGCCACCCTAGAATGTATGTTGTATGCAATTTTTGTAAAACTTAAAATAGATATTACTTTTTTTAACTAAAATGATAGGCAAGCAATTTTCACTTGGTTACTTGGTGATATAGTTCATTTTTGTATTTTTGAATTTTCCCGGTCGCCAATCGATTTTCTGCCGCAGTCGATATTATTTTTCAATACTTTTTGATAAAAAACTTACTTTACCCTACTTACTTACTAGGTTTTTACATGAAAATCGTCTATTTAGTCCATGTTAAGAGAGATTTTTGTTAATTTTGAAAGTTTATTTGCATAGTTTGTTACATAAGTGTTACATTTATGTAAGTTTAAAGAGATTTCACTTCTTGAAAAAGAATAACTTTAACATAAAGACTGAGTGATTTTATGTCTGGTTAGTCTGACTCTAAGTCTGATTAGTTAGAGAAATTAGATTAGCTAGGTGTATACCGTAAAATACATTGATTTTTGTCTAAATTTTTATTACGTTGATTTTTGTCTGAATTTTGATTTGTTGATTAAAGAGCTGATTTTCTTATTTTTTATTAAATTCAAGAAGTTTCTCTCGATTATCTGAATCAAGCGTAGGTTTATGATTCGGAATCTCGATTATTCGGTTCTAGCTCTTATTTATTTTTTTCTGCGTTAATGTTAGTGTGTGTGTAAAACTTTATATGGTGTGTAAGATGTGTGCGTGTCTTTAGCTAGTAAGTTGTAGATAGTTTTTACTAAATTATGAAAAGTAATGTATTGTAGCTATTAGATTTGCTGTAGCCAGATGGAAAACAAAAGTAACGCATTAATTTCTAAATCGATACCTAACATTAATTAGCTAATTAATTAATTAATTAATTAATTAATTAATTAATTCAGTTAATTTTATTAAGACGGCGCTTTTTACATTCTTTGGTGGTCGCTAATTGGCTAGCTGGTCCTTGACTGGTTTCTTTGCAGCTGGGATCGTCGGAATTTTATATGGTGGTCAAACTCTAAGGTGGTTCATTGAAGTATTGGAATGTCAATTAAATTAAACACATAATTTTGGTTAGTTAGATGAAGTTAGATGCTCGTCTAACTAAATACGGAAAATTTAAATGTATGTTGACTATTAACTAATAAATGAGGGCATGAGTAAAATGGATTGACGGAAAAAATGACGCCGGCATTCTGACAAAAAATATTACATTACATTCAGTTACGCTCTGCAATTCTCTTGAAGACATTGCGTCCTATCAACAAAAGATAATAGCACTTCTTTATTTACCCTGGATTTCACACAGTCGCGAAAACATGAGGTATAGTCTTTCCGATATCAACTGAAGAACCAAGAGGATGACAGTATGTACCATGTTCGGTCTTTGACGCAGCAAATCGGCATTGAAATATTTTAAAAACTTGTTCCCATATTTATTTAGCCATACCCATATGCAGGTCTGGTGGAACTAAACGTGGAGATGGTAGAAACGTATACGCCCAGTTTAAGAATGAGCGTGCAGGCAAACAGCAATACGCACTGTTGCTCTGGTCGACTGCGTCATAAATTTCAGTTGTCGACAAGTCGCCTGGCAGTGCAGTGCAGCAATGCGGGATTTGGTGTGAATAAAATTGTTTGATGACATAAATAATTAAAATATGTTGTTNAAGAATGAGCGTGCAGGCAAACAGCAATACGCACTGTTGCTCTGGTCGACTGCGTCATAAATTTCAGTTGTCGACAAGTCGCCTGGCAGTGCAGTGCAGCAATGCGGAATTTGGTGTGAATACAATTGTTTTAGGACATAAATAATTAAAATATGTTGTTGGTCAAATGAACATATAATAGAAAATTTCTACACATTATATACAAATTATGATAATTTTTTAGGACGCCCATGAAACTCATTAAATTTGATTGCTCGGTTTTTTTATACATGTTCAACTGACTTCGGAAAGACTATAATGGAGAATTTTCAAGAGAAAAATTCACTGGTCACCCTGTACAAACGGTCGAGTTACGCGGATCACCCTGTACGTATGAATAAAACATGTAAAATTTGTCACAGAACCGTGTCGTACTAATCGAGGGTGTGGCCCGAACCATTAATGGGAAGACTAATCTGTAAGCATGTTTAATTTTTAGTGATGGGCACAACGCTGCATGTTGCCTTCGGAGCCAGTGGCACGCATCAGGGTAATTACTTAGATGGGGTACGACACGACAGAGGATGGTTAGAAAAAAATAATATGCGGAACGTCTTGAATGTGCGTTAGTGCTCTTATGTTCCATTTTGTTCTTATTTCCTGATTTTTATCCGTGGAAATACTTATAAGACAATGATTAATCAAAACTTGGAATTTTAGTGCATTAACACCCTCTATATCAAGTACTGTACCGTCGTATACCGGATGATCCATTAACAATGGGAAATCTGAAAGCTGAAGATACTATACAGGGTGTCCCAGAAGAAATGTGTAGAACGTGTGATTAAGGAGGAAGAAAAAATGGGAACACTTGACGGAATTATGGACGATCTCATTGAACCTTTAATTATATCAATTAATAATAGCGAGAGCGATATGGATACTGACTCGTCGAATAATTCAGAAAATTGTTAAAGACATGATTTGTCCCTAATTTTTACCAATAATATTATAAATTATAAAAACTTATTTTGTTACTTTGAACACCTGCAGATGATATATTACGAACGTAGTTCAGTTATCAGTTATTTGGCAATTATCCGGTAACTTAATAAACGTAGTTCGTAGAAATGCAACAATTCAAAGTAACAAAAACACCATTATATAATTACTCCAATGCTAGATGTAAAAATGTGAATCAATAAAATTGTTTTTAAAAAGTGAAAACTGGAATCATTTATATATGTTTGGTTCGTAGTATATTATTTCATTCATATTCAGTTTTTCAATGTTATGTAGGAAGTACCT
>NW_019416509.1:412760-420444 GCF_000390285.2 Anoplophora glabripennis
AGAACTTGCGGAAAAACGGCCACATTTGCAGAAAAAGAAAATCCTGTTTCACCAAGACAACGCACCGTCTCACACCTCAGCGGTTGCCATGGCGAAAATCCACGAATTACGGTTTGAACTGCTTGACCATCCGCCTTACTCACCAGATCTAGCCCCAAGCGACTTCTTTTTGTTCCCTCATCTAAAAATTGCGCTCGGAGGACAGAGATTTTCGTCAAATGAAGAGGCAATCACCTTCGTGAACAATTATTTTGCAGAGTAAAACGCCGAGTACTATTTAGACGGGTTACAGAGATGGGAGCATCGCTGAGAGAAGTGTGTAGAGCTACAAGGAGACTATGTTGAATAATAATAAAAAAATCTGAAAAAATGTCTTGTATCTTTGTTAGGGCGGAAACTTGTCAGACCACCCTCGTGTAATTCACTACTTTTGTGCAAAGGGTCAGCTCTACAACTCAAAAAGTGTCGGAGTAATGAATTTTTAAAAAAATGCTAATTTTTCCGATTTTTCCGGGTTTTCTTCGTTTCTAATTATCCGATCGAATCGACCGACCTCTCATTTTATTCGTATTTCGATTCTCTATAAATGCCCTTATAACATTTAGATTGCTTCGTTAATTTAGGTTTTATAAATAAAAAACTAAAAAAATGATTTAATGCTCTATTGATTGGCCTATATCATTGTTAATGAATCACCCTGTATATTGAACTAATTGCCTTAACGCTTTCGACGTTAGTTCTCGCGTCGTTGCAGATGACAACCAACAAATCACACCACACCATAGAAAGTGAAAATCAAATCGTCCGGATATATTCCCGAGTACCGCGAGCGTGGCAGACCATTTTTTCCAGCGATTCCGATTCATTAGCCGACAAATGACCCTTATCGGCCGATGGGATGTAGTCCGACGTATCGACGGTGAACTTTTCAATTCCCTACGACATTTCGGCGCGAAAGCGAAAAATCCGCTTCACGTGTGACATTTATTTGTCGATATGCGGTCATAAACCACGTATTTCTCGTGTTCTTTTTGCTAACATTTGCCGCATTCGGCTAGGTGCTATAGGGGTTCAAGCGATACAGCTTAACAGGGTGAATGATGTATGATGTATGGAAAATGTTGTACTTAATTAAAATACAGGTTGTCCGGAAATTAAACCTACAAACGAAGATAGCAAATTTTAGGAGTGATTTCATATCGATTTGACATGAATCGTTTTGTCCAAAACAGCTTTCTAAGGTAGGTAGGACTCTTTGAAGATGACCCTTTTACATTGATGCTTTAATTCTTCAGAAAGCTGTTTATCTAGAAGGTTCAACCTTATGTTATGTGTTAACTCTTACACAGCTTTTTGATGTAAAAATGATCTTTTAATTGTAACCATAGGCGTCACATTTACTGATGGCGTAAATAACTTTTTGTTCTTCATCTATCGACAATTTGGACAGAAATAATTAAAAATCACTTAATTTTGAGAAACAATGGAATACTAGTTCGAAATGAAAGAGCCTTTTCTAAATAAAATCGATTTTGTTAATGTGGAATATTAAGTAAAATTTGAAGTACGACGAAAAATAATTTAGGAATAAGAGAAATACGAAATTTTGTCATCAAACAAAATTATTTGATTAAAAACTGAAAGGAATTTTATTATTGAAATACTTTTGATAAGTATACTGTGATTGACATATTTATGAAAAATGTACTTTCCTTGAAAATCGCTGAAAATAATTTAATTCTGAAAATGTTGTTATACAGGGTGTTACAAATTCGCTTCTCACTACAGGGATCTCGGAAACGGTAAGAGATATGAACTAGCTTAAATGGGGGCAAAGTTGCGTAATCAGGGGACCAACATTGTGCCTCAAGGACGACATGATTAGTTTTCGTAATATGTATTTGAAAAAGTTGAAATTTTGAAAATCCATTTTTGTTTCATTTCAGCATTGTCTTCGGAAAAATATCAGGAAAAAAATCTATCTATTACACTTTGGGGCTGAATCAAAACTGCATTGCGGGTGCATAAAGTGCATCCTGGGAGTGCATCAATTTTTCCGAATTTTCTAAAAATGGTAAAAATTGACTAAAAGTTGTAGAAATTTGTGTGCACGGGTTTTCGGGGTCGGGGATTCCGAATCTGACCCTGAATATTATGCCCGACGGCCCTGGGGCCCCCCAGGGGGGCGAGGGGGGGGGCTTCTGTAAAACATCGAATAGCTGAGTAATTGCCTTCTAAATTTCCACTCGGAGGTTTTCGGGGTCGGGGATTCCGATTCTGACACTGAAAAGTATGCCCGACGCCCGTGGGGTGGGCTTTCTGGAAAACATCGAAAGGCACATCAGATTTTTGCAATAAAACTGCTCCACCTGCTTACCAACCATGATCTTGTAGGCTCATCTTTACATTTACAGATTATACAAGAAGAGTAAGAAAAACTAACAGGAAATTAATGAGTCGAAAATGTTCAAAAGACGACTAGTTTCGAGGTCTACACTTTACACCTCATCTTCAGATCATAATAATTATTATAAGTTACTGTTGACAAATATTAATTTTAAACTTTTCTAAGGATAATCATTTAAGTTACTATTTTTTACAAAACTTTTACAATTGTAATATTAATATCGAGTTAACAAATGAAACTATATGTGCATACTTTAGCATAGCATAGTACCCCAAAAACTTGCCTGGACTATTACAAGTATAGTAAATTCCTATCTTACTATGCTTATCTTCATTTTCAACATTTTCCTAAACGGAAACGTTTTTGAACATTTACTGTAATTTTTTAAAGTATTATATTCATTTGGAGTTTTGGTTGTTCCTATGCATTTTTAAGAATTACGCATGACCAGGTGATGGAGATTAAAATTCTAATAATGTTTTATTGTTACTTGTGATGGTAATAGTTTAAATAACTAGGTGGATTTCACAGGGTCTAACGACACTTAGAGTGTAGATACGATAATTCACATAGAAATCCAAATAAAAAATTTAGATAAATTTGGAACGAATACATTGAAGATGAATTTTTCGGGACAAAACGTCTGAATTTGGTTCGGACTGAGGCAGCTCAGTATTGGAAGTCATGAAGGCTTGAAAAAAATGTAATAAAATTTCCAGGGTATGCCATTCGATAGAGAGCAAAAAGTTGCCATGAGAAAGTGTTCTTCTTTTTTCAATATCACCTCAAACAAGGCTGAAATGAAACAACCGATTTCCAAAATTTCGTTTTTTATTTCAAATATTTCAAAAACTAATCAGGTTAGCCTTGATTTTTTAGAGGCATAATGTTGGTCCCTTGATTACGCAACTTTGCCCCCATTTAAGCTACTTCGTAGGTATCTCTTACCGTTTCCGAGATCCCTGTAGTGAGAAGCGAATTTGTTACAGCCTGTATATTCAGTGGGTTTGAGAAGAACGCAATTGATTGCCACAGAGTCAGCAAAATTTTACTGAGGTAACTAGATCTAAATCAGTTTATTTTCATTCAAGGAAGCTACCCTTGTAGTATGTCCTAATCATCAGACCCTGTATATTGAGGATTATATTTCCTAGAGAAAAAAAATGTCAAAGCGGGTGACGAAAAATTATATATGTTTTTATATTACGTGTGCTTAACAGCCAGTAAAAATATATTGCCTTTTTCAGAATTTAATTTTCTTTAATAAAAACGCTTTTCTCAAGATATATCGATTACCCCGAACTTATGTTCGCCTTTTAGGCAATTTACTTTGAACTTTTTTACCTCTTGATGTACCATTGTAACTGTTTCAATTATCCTAAGCATATTTAGGAACATAATTTCTCCTGCAATTTGGCATAGATAACCTTTTTTTTTTAATATTTGACGTTTCAAGTAGATTATTGAGAATTGTCGAAAACTTGTCACTTTTGACGAGGCATCTCATTTAATATAAAAAAATGTAAGAATATTTTTTGAAAAAAGCAACAAACTCTAGTTAGTGACCCTTTTTAACATCCAATATAATGGAATCGCTGTTATTTTATTTTTCATGTTTTTTTCATTTTCGACCAATAAACCAATTTTATTTCTAATTAAAATAGACATTAAGGAAATAGTCATCTTTTTAGTAGTATTAATGTTAAAGCAGGTATAAAAATATTCGATATATCGGGTTTACTCAAATGCACAGATGTACTTGAAATTTATATAGCGTATTAGACAGTGCTCCCTCTGTGCGTCATATTTTTTTGAATTTTTTTTTGAATCTAGATTTTGAGATATTGTTATTGAAAGTTATTCATTTTAACAGAGTTTATATGGCGAAGATGGACGGTGCGGCTCGATTTTTGCCCATAACTGAGAAAAAATTTAGAAATTGTGAAACAAAACTTTTCCATAGATATTACACAGTATTATCTTATTTTTTATGTAAAACTAATGTAAGTTTTGAGCATAGTACAGCTGTATTAATTAGAAACAGAAACCAATGTGGCAACGTCGCAATCAACTGACAGCAAGGAGAGAATACTTTTGAAAGACTTGTTAAAATCGAAATTGATTTCAAACATATACATTTTTCCTAAATTCTATGTACATTGTTATCAACAATAAATTATCCATAACAGATGATTGTTTGTAATGTTTTTAAAAAACTAGATTAATTAAAAAAGACTAGGAAGTTGTGATATATTTATTGGAATAAAAAATACAGTTGATAAATCCTTTTAATATATTTAATGGTTTATAAAAACATCGTAATCATTACCCAGCAATATTTAGGGTTACATAAAGTTTTCTTTACTTGATTAATATAATTAGTAATACTTGAGATAAAAGCATTTGTACGGAATAACAAAGGAACATAAATATTTCTCAGCAAACTTTATATCTAAAAAATTAGTTATAGTTGCAAAACTTTTGTAACATTACTAAAATAGAGATTAAAAACACGAACAGTGAGTAATAATGTAATTTCTATCACAGAACCTTCAAAATTGCATCCAACATTTTCTTTGACTTGGACGAGAGATGGGCGCGAGTGTCATTTCATTTCTTTAGAACTAAATTAACATAATTCTCGTTGTTTTACCAGTTCACATGATTTACGGATTTTAAATAAAGGATACAAATCTTCGCGAGGATAATACGATATATTTGCTATATATAATAATTATATTGTACATAGTTTACACACAATACATTTTTGAACGCGTACGCATCTTTACCCGAATTTGACGAGCAATATCTCCGATGTCCGAGACACAGAAATTGTTTTATCTTCTGTGTGCGAGGTCTGTAGGTTCGCAGTGTCTACAACTGCTAGTCACTTATTAGCGCTGCTTCATGCGTTCATTAAATATAATTTAAAACTATTTAAATATGATATTTTTATGTTGTTAATTAGTCAATATGTATGTTATGTGCGTATGAGTAGATTTCTTTACTACATAGATAATGTTTATCGCAAATAATTTCAATAGAATTTAATTTCTTCAAATTGGCAGCGGGTTTTAGTCCCATAAGTAAAGCATAGGACCCCCCTGCGCTCCTCATTTCCCTCGGACCCCGATATACCTCATTAATATTTTCTAATTGTAAATAGAACGTGACATTTGAATGAAATTTGTATTCAAATGATTTAAATATACAAAAGTGTAATTTATTCCTGTAGTCGTTCCTAATGGTTTTATTTATTTGTAAGGGTAAATTTTTAAAATAGAAGGAGAAGCCATCCGGCCTATTACTTTTCCTAGGGGTAAAAGTCACCCCGTCCTCTCCTAACAGAAATAAATGATACAATAGAACAAGCCGTCTCTTCGTTTATTGGTTAACTTTATCTTTATTATCAATCATTCTGGCGTTGCCCGATTAGATATATTTAATTAAGAAATAAAAGACAGACGATGTATCTTGCGGTATAGCTAGATTAAGGAGGAAAAATAAATAAATACGCGGTTCCGTCTTTATATAGATGCTGGCAATTTAGTAGAAGGCGGCTTTATTGGCCAAAGATAGTTAATGATGGCCGCTGACTTTTGTCGTGTTTTTCGTTCTCTTCCTCGGGCAGGGACAGTGAGATGCTTAACTCTTAATTTCGCTCCTCTTTCTATAAACGGAATGGGGTTGTAACAAAAATTCCACAAATTACGAAATACTCATTTATTTGGAGCTAATTGTTCGAAACACAGGGTGTAAGAGCAACGTTGTGACATCTTTTTAGGTCTTTTTTCCTCGACAGCAAAATATTTTTTCCCAAACCGATTCGAAACACAGTTTTAGTTGTCAGTGATTATATTTAAACTAAAACTGAGTACTTTCATTCAAACTCCTTAAATAAATTCTTCACGTCAGTATGGCGTATGATGTGCTTTGGAGTTGGACAAGTATAGGTTTATTTGGTTATTCTAGTGAAAATTGTTTTTAAATGCAGTGATTTAATTACAATAATTAAAGACAATATATTGAGTCTCAATTAATATTTGGTTAAATAAACGGATAGTTAAATTGTTTTCTATAATTAGGTATTTATTACGTACAATATAGGTTATGGCAATCTGTTCATCCAATCAGTTCACCAATTTCTTTAATCCAGACCTAAGATATTATTTCTAAAACAGATCTGTACAGAAACCACTGTGGCAGCTTCATAGTTTATGATTTTAATACAATGATATTTAAATTAAAATTTAAAGAGAATATAAACAAAGTCAAAGTATACTCAATAATAGTTAAATTTAAGTGATATCCGGAGAAAAAGTCGACTCTAAATTAATTTTATATACTCAGAATAGAGTCAAAAGTCACTCTATTGATAATTAGCAGTAACTCAGATTTGAGTAAAACTCACTCATTTCTGATTCAATAGCTTCACTCAGTTGTACTCGTACTAATAGAGTGAAGATTTCACTCAATCGGGTGTGGACAGAAATTGATATGTTATTGAGTAAAATTGAGTGAAATTTTAATTTTTACAGTGAATAGGACATTAAAATTTTGCACACTTACCCATTTTTTCAATTTGAGAGATTTTTCTTAACATTATTTCGTCGTATTTCATATAGAAATTGTATTTTACCGAATAAATAAAATCAAATTTTTCTAAATTTATGAAGCTTACTGGACTTGAAATCATGGCAATTTTTTCACAAATAAACGGAATTGAATCTAAGTAAACCATTTTTCATTTCACCTATCCGAGAACACGCTTATGTCTAGGTGCTTTAGGACATCCTACATCCTTTCCAACAATATACAATACCTCGAAACATCCTTGACATATATAATTTTAGGACGTATGTATCATTATACAGGGTGTCTCATAATTAGCTGCCAACCCTGAACAGGCCGATTCTATGATCAAAACTAAGTAAAAAAGTTCATATGAACATGGGTCCGGAAATGCTTCGTAAGGGCACAGGGACCCATTGAAGAGGGAGGAATGGACATCATTTTTTTGCAATATCTCTCAATCGCGTTGTGATAAATGAATGAAATTTGGTATATACAGCTAAATTTTGATGAGCAATTTGATGGACTAATCCATTTATTTCCACAAGGTCCATTGGGGTGGGTACGGGGGGGCCCTTGGTACTTTGCGTGTGTAACTTTTTCATCTTTGACTTTTTAACAAATTGGACAGCAAATTCCGTTTTCCCGAACTGTTTTACGTTAAAAAGGTACTCTTGTTTCAAATCGTTATCTTTAACGGTTTCT
>NW_019416509.1:421095-430975 GCF_000390285.2 Anoplophora glabripennis
AAAACGTAAAATTACGGCACGAATCATTGGCAATTCTGTTACCTATGATTCGTGCCTGAATATTACTGAGCTTATATAAATTTACAAAAAAGTTGTAAATTCACATCGTAATTTTAAATAGATCCATACATATATTACTGTGTGATTTTACATATATAATGTTACAATTTTAATAAGTACTAATTTAATTTTACCTTGTAAAACTGTAATTTTACTTTGTAAAATTGTAATTTTACTCTGTAAAATTGTAATTTTACATTGTAAAATATTAATGTTATCATGTAAAATTGTAATTCTACAACTTAAAATTGTAATTTTAATATGTAAAATTTTTGTTTTACACACTATTTTTACAATGGTGTTGTAAAACTATTTTGTGTTTTTTAGGTTCACACAGTAAAATTGTATTATTTAGGCCCGGTACTTTGAGTCTCGGTTAAAGCTGGATTAACTCATCAGACTGATTAGACTTTACATATACTGATTTATTTTATAAATCACAGTCTAATCGCTTGATTAGTTAATCAAACCTTAACCAAGACTCAAAGTACCGGGCCTTAGAGATATTTTTACACCTACATGTAGAAATGCAGTATATTTTCACTAAATAATGCATATTGTGTAAGTTGAAAATTTTACGTAGATATAATTTAGAATAATGTAACATTTAAGTTTCATACTACAAAATTATAATACATACCTTTTTTTTTACTTTTTCGTAAAGGTGTCAAACTAACTTAAATCAATTCCCATCAATGTAATTTTGTGCAGAAAAATTCAAAAGTGAGCTGTGCGCTGGCTAAACTTTTGTTATTAATTAACCGTTAATAAGTTTTAATACACACATTTCACATAAAATGTCACTAACAGCAAAGCTATTGTACATAAATATTAAATAATAAAGTACTTATTGTTAACTTCAAATTTAAACTTCGTTAATAGGTATAAATTTATTAAATTCCAGTAGGATATGCTATTTAACTCTGTAGCGCTGGATTTAAGTAAAGAAAAGTAAAGTTTAAGTAAAGTAGTTCTGAAAGTTTTTGTTAAAATAATGTTTATTGTGGACAACTTTGACTACCTATTATCCGAAATTAAATTTAATCAAAAAGCAAAAAATATTATGTAATGTAACCTCCAAGTCAGCCGAGCTAACCCAAACATATTAGAATTGGACCTCTTAAAAAAGTTATTAAGTTGGTTTAAATATTAAAAATAAGTATATCATTAAGAATGGGCAATCTCTAAACAGGAGTTACTACACACCAAAATGTGTTCTGATTTACTGAAGTAACAGAGAGTAATACCTGTACAGATAGCGGCAAATTCAGCATCAAATTCGTAATTCTCGTGCCAAAAAACCAATTTTCGAGTTGATTCTGCTGAAAATTTCAAAATTATTGAGAAATTTGAAATTAAAATTCCAACTTTGCTATTGGTCCAATTTAGAGATTGCCCATTCTCAATGAATGACCCTGTATATGAGTATCAAATCAATGGTTAAAATTTCTTAAGATTGTTAAATTTTAACTAGCCACATTTTGGTACACAATCATTATCAAGTCAATAAAATCGTTAATTGTTAACAATTAAAACATTGCTTTTTTAATTAAGAGTTGCCTACAGTAATCCATAATTTTTCGAGGAAAAGAACTTTTTTCGTATAAAATAATCACGAATAAAACATAGTTTCATAACTCCTAGTTTAAACTACAAAATAAACTATTTATTTTATTGAAAAGGTATTACACTATAATCCTACAATTATGTACTAATGTTTAAGAGTAAATTTTTTTAATTAGGAAATTTATTTAATAATTTCATTATATCAGGCATGTGTATTTGCGTAGATTATTGTTATTTTAGATAGCTTCTGTTTCCATCCTTGTCTGTGGAATTATTTCTTTACCATATCCAGCATCCAGCTTATTATCAGTTATTATCAAAGAACTATTTCATACTATATGAATTGATTAGAATTAGCTTAATACCCTTAGTAAAATATTGTGGAAGTAATTTAATGCTGGTCGAGGCAGAGTGGTTATTTCTCATCATATTATTAAAATTTATACCTAATAATAATGTTATGACAAAGTAAACTATTTCCACACATATTTATTAAAATTATAAATTAGTTTAAATAACTTACCTTTATCTTTTTTAAGAAAGATCACTATTTATAAGTATAACGCACAATATACGCGCAACTCACTACTACAACTACACAGCGTGGTCTGTCTGACCAATTGCATCATTGCTAGTCTAGACGCGCTGTTGTTTCTACATTAAATCTTCTGTAAATATACTTACCCTTTAATCACATAACCAAATGAAATATACATTTTTATTGTAAAATTTTTTAACTGTGGTAATAGCACGATGTAAATTTACCGAAATTGAGATTATAAAGTAAAAACACATAACTTTCTTAGTAAAATATAAATATTTTTATTATTACGAAGAATATTTAATTTTACTTTACTTATTATGTAATACTGTAGTGTAAATTCACAAATGTATTGGATTTTTACCCCAATTTTTAAGAGTGCGGTGCCTAAAATGATTAGGAAGTTTTCCTATCCGGCTCTTAGTCTATAATACAGAGAAATTTATTTTTAACGATGGTTGTAGTAAAACTGAATTAGATAAATTTATACTCATTGTACTATTTTTGAAAGAATAATGTTTACACACACGATAAAAAATCACCGCGTACTGTGTCCGAAGGCATTCGATCGCCCAAATAGCGCGTCTATCGAAAAAACCGCCAATTCGCACCCCATATCTCCGGGCCCCTTCTCGAGGGTCGCCTAATTATTTACCCTACTCGACAAAACGTGGGAACGGAACTTCTTGGACGTGCCTCCGCGGAAGGGTCAGCGGGGTCGCCTTGGAGGTCGGCGAAGGGGTGCGAATGACCAGTGTCCGCGCTCAACAGGTGCGGCGTGTGCCGGCGGCGGCCTGCTCCATCCGTCGGCACCCCCCGCCCCTGCCGTAAACCACCCCGAGAGCGCCGATATCACCCTTTCAGCGGATCTAGCGACTTCCAATAAGTATTGATAGGGGCGCTTTATTAGGGGTTGAAGATTTTCAAAGGCAGGGATTTTTTGTCACTAAACAGAGTTTCCAGGTTTTTCTCGCGTATTCCGAGACCTGTTCCATTTTTATTTGAATTATCCTAATCTCTTCGTTCCCAGCATCGCGCTATCTATGCGTTATATTCATTATTAAGGAGGCGGCATACGTGTGTGGTATTTTTTGTGATGTATCGCCGGCATCAATAAAATTACCCGTATTCGGTACAGAAAATGAAAATAAATCGCCCAAGAGCTGAAAATCCCGGGGCGCAATCCAAATCGACGATTTCTCCACGTCGCGACTGAACGACGGTTTTCTAAAATTGTAGTTCCTCGCGATTTTTTATGTTTTTCTTGTTGTTACACCGCGAGGAAGACGAATTGCCGCAATACCGATTTTTCCTACTTTATACTGCTCGTGGTGCTGTCCTAATGGTGTGTTCCCACTTTCCTTGTGAGGCGTAGATATCAAATTAAGGCATTGTCTGTATGTAGTTTGTGCCATTTTTGTTGCTATTTTTATTTAATTGCCACATGTACATAACTGACCTCTTGCACCAACCTTATCAGTCAAAACAATTAAAATATACCTAAATTAGAGAAGATTCTGGCCAAAAATTACCATGAATGTTCCTAATGAATATAGAGATAAAAATTAATAAAATCAAAAAAAAATTTGAAGGAAGAAAAACTGTCAATATTTAATTACAAAATGATAATAATATTAATATTTTAGCAGTAGATAAATGTAACGCGACATCAATTTTAGATGCAACGGTTGGTAATATAAAAATTTATGATTTGATTAATGGAGGACATTTATGTTGAATTAAATAAAGATCCTAAATCTATATACGAGTAAACATAACGAAATAATTCACAAACAATGAATGAGACTATAAAAAGCCTTTATAGTAAATTTCTTCATTTTTTTTTGTTCCCAAAAATTTACATGTTCCATTAATATCAAAACTTGGCTCTATTAATTCTACTTGCTAAATAATTATTAGACATTAAGCTCACGACCACGTCCTTCGGCAAAAAACCTGGGCGTCAGACTGATAGACAGGCTTAGGGTGCCGCTAAATACGGATCGAATAAATTGATCGATGCGAAGCTTCAGGCAGAGGCAGACATGTAGGAACATGTTATCGGACAATAACGCGGATAGTCAGATTACTAATTTGTGAAGTAGTTGATGCCTCGCAACCATTAGTAAAAGTAGCATCTATTAAAAACTTCGACCATTTTAGATATGCGCCTATGAATGACCTCGGTAAATGTTGCGCTGTCATTTTCGTTTCTGAAATGGGTATTTAACAATCGCCAGTTAATCGTAGAATAATACAATTGCTTTCCTTATGAGTTAGAAATTATTATTTTGTTAACTTTTGCTGTTACTTATTATTAAATATTATACCTATATATTTTATGGTAAGTTCGATCTGAAACATTTTCATACTAGTATGCAAATATTTATGTATAGTGTGTATCAGCCAAATGGAATAAATTCAATAATATGGGGGCGTGTTCGAAAAACGCTCGGACACGTCGATTGGTATTTTTAGTTGAGCATTTTCTTCAACAAAAACTTTTTATACAGAGTGTGTCATGTAACAGTGGTCAATACCAACTTTCTTATTCTAAGTGCACCCTGTTTATTATTCAGTTTTTGGATTCTTCAGAAAATTCTAGATATATTTCATATACAATATGCTATACCTATCTTCAACTATTTCGGAAATATTAAGTGTATTCAGATTTATTACAAAAATTAACATTAAAAAAGAAAATTATTTGATTACAGAAATTCGCTTGTAACACACTGAAAAACTAATAAGTAATACTGTTTATTTATTGATAATGTAAAAAAAAACATTAATGTCAATATAGGAGATGTTCAAAATGCTCGCCGCGAATGTTTTGGCAACATCCTAATCTTACATAGAAATTTTTTCTAACGTTACTCAACATCTCAGGCGTGACCGATCTAATCGCAAGCATTATTCGTTTTCTTAAGTCAGCGAAGTCCAGGGGTTTAGTTTTGTATACAATACTTTTGACATATTTCCATAAGAAGAAGTCTAATGGTGGCAGATCAGGGAATCGTGCTGGCCATTCCATCGATCCTCGCCTCTCTATCCACCGATTTGGAAATATTCGGATGAGGTACTGCCGGACATTGATTTGGTAATGGGGCGGTGCTCCATCTCGCTGAAACCATATCATATTCGCTGGAACTTGTGAGTTTGCTGGATCAGGATATAAGTTTGTCAAAGTTGGCACAACATTATTTTGAAGCAGTCCTAAAAAATTATCGCTATTCAAATTGCCACCAATGAAAAAGGGACCTATGATATGATCTCCAACAATTCCTGCCCAAACATTAATCTTTATTGGTTATTGGGTATGTTCTTCTGTAGTCCAGTAAAGGTGTACTCATCAGAAAACAAAACATGTTCTAATTGGATCACATTGTTATCTAACATTGCCATCATTTGTTCACAAAAATACGTTCTCCTATCAAAATCGTATTCCATGAGCTCCTGAGTTAGTTTCGTTTTATAGAGATGCATTTTAATATTCGAATAATCGATGAATGGCTAAACATCGAACATTGGGGCTGCTTTTTGACTAGAAGTATGTGGGTTTTTCTCAAACTTAAGCATAATATCCAATTTGGTATTATCACCTATTGCATTGGCAACTGCTTTTTTATCTGCCTTACATGTCCAAACTCCCGAAACTACTTTTCTATTTTACTAATTGTCCCTTGGGATATAGGCGGTAAATTTGGGAATCTTTCATGAAATAAGCGAGCAACTTCTATTTGTGTCCGTGTATTATCTCCATCACCAATCTTCTGTAGAATTATTATTTTGTGCATTTCTGTTAAATAGACCATTTTTCTGATATGTAGTTGAAATTCAAACGATTATAACACTGACAACTACTGTCATGCAGGCAGACAACACGTTGCTAAGGCCAGGCGTTTTAAACAAAACTATTTATAGTTTTTTTTATTTCATGTCAGTAAAAAGGAACGCTGAAATGGTTTTTGCTTACTTTCTCATTATCGAGAGCTAAATGAGAAATAAGTGTTGAGTGTGTTTTAAGAATATTCTGTAATCAAATAATTTTCTTTTTTTAATGTTAATGTTTGCAATAAATCTGAAAACATTTAATATTTCCGAAACAGTTGAATGTAGGTATAGAACATTGTATATGAAATGTCTAGAATTTTCTGAACAATCCAAAAATTGAATAATATACAGTGTGTTGCATTTAAAATAAAAAAAGTTGTTATTGACAATTGTTACATAACACACCCTGTATAAAAAGTTTTTGTTGAAAAAAATGCGCAACTAAAAATACCAATCGAGGTGTCCGAGCGTTTTTTCGAACGCCCCCATTTATTTATTGTTTAATTTATTCTATTTGGCTGATACACACTGTATATTCTTATAATGTAAAGAATGCAGTTATAAGAAGACAACTGTTGTGTCACTTCTTGTTTGAATAAAATTACATAAAAGAGAACCTGGCCCAAAGCCAACCCTGTACCATATTGTAGCCGCCCTAACATTTCCGATCTCTATTCATTATTTGTAAAGTTATCTCAAATTTAGCAAAAATCCTTAAATACACGATTTACCTTTTTTGAATCAAGTTTCTTGCATCAAAAATTTTTTTATCAAAAAATGATAAGAACGTCTTATAGAGAATACTCTGATTAGATTTTCTATACGATCATTAATTCCCGCTAAATCTAAAAAAGTGATTGCCAAAAAAAATTATTTTAGCTCCTGGACCTTTTGAAAGGAAAGCAAATATTTAGAAAAAAAAATTGGCTGCATTTCATACGATTTCTTAAGGATGGTCAACAATAACAATGTTTTACTTTCAGATCCTGAAACTAGAAACTTCAAACTAATTTGTTTTTTATTTGCTTGCTCTACGATTATTTTTCGCCCAATTACAGCCTTCTGTAAATCACCTAAAAATGTAGGATTTTTTTGTCCATTTATTTTTGTAACCAATTTATTACAAATCTTGCAACACTTGGTATAAGGCCGGAAATGGAAAAATATTCTCGTACATTATTTCCGCTGCCCCAGCATTTTGTCTACATTCACCGTATATTAATAACAAGTCTACCTATTCGACTTTGACGAAAGCTCCGCAAGTCATATTTTTTATTTTACTTATTTATTTTGTAATGCTTCGCTCCCTGCCGACTCCCCTTTCGTATCTACGTGGAAATCCAGCGTCCACGGTTTCAATCCTCGCAGGGCCATCGCCATTTACCAAACGGAACAGGAGAAGAAAATAAAACATAAATAAGCTCTCCGACATTATTTGTCTTAATACGTGACGTCCTGTTTATAAATATTCGTTCGGCGTGTGAATCCCCCAAAGCATATAGAGATATATCTTCGTGCCCGAGGCCCTCTGGATATCACTCATCCCCGGAGCCGGAAATGGAGAATTCTTCTCAACGGCCTCGCGGCGCACCCATAATAAACAATGTATCGAAATTTGTCTTGATCAGGCCGGGGCATAAGCCATTTTTATAAAGCAATTTCCTTCCGCCGGCTCGCTGCCGTATAGGTGAAAAATTGACGATCTGCGTCAGGAGTGGGATTTTTTCAAATTGAAATTGCTGGTTCGTACGGAAAAGATAGATATAAGTTGTACGTCGAGAAAACGATTTAATTTAATTTAATAAGCCGTCGACTGACTTAGATAACTTGAATAATTCTTAAATATTTTGATAATTTTACTCATTTGTGATATTTGAACTAAAACTTAGCATTTTCACTCAAATATAGGTACCCGTTAAATAAATTATGCAGATAAACTCGTGTTTAGTACACTTGTAAATAAGTCGGAGTAAATGTCTCATTATTGAGTGACCCCACCCCATTCTATGGTTGTCGTGCGTTGTCTTTGTCTATTCCCATCGTATCCTCCCTACTATTGTCATATCGTGGCATAGTGTTGGCGAGTAGTGCTGGACTGGACAATTAATCCGGTTATTTTGGTGGAAAAATCAACTCTTAATTGATTTTACATACTCAGAATTTTTCACTCACTTGATAGCAGAAACTCGGATTCGAGTAAAATTCACTCACTTCTTCTGCAATAGTTTCTCTCATAAAATTTTATTTGTACTCATACTAATAAAGTGAAAATTTCACTCAATCAGGTGTGGACAGAAATTGATACATTATTGAGTAAAATTGAGTGAATTTGACTGAAATTTTTTTTACAGTGTACACTTATTTTATTTATTTTATATTGTATCATAACGAAGGGGTATTGGTGACCAGCACCAATTTTTTAGATTTAGAATATTTAACATTTTTCTTTATCTAATGTAAAATTTGTATTTTGTATACCTCGAGAAATGTGAATGTAATATTTCCTGTATAGTTCGGAATTGATAAAAAAAACGTATGAGAAAAATCTATAACTATATTGTTCAGATGTAGTTATTTAATGAATTTGTTAAATTTGACATTTCCATAAAGAAATATCTTAATTTTGTTATTATTTTTAATCTTTCAATATTCCTTGACTTGCTTATAATACTGAAAATATAGATAAATGTGCCATGGTAAACATAGGTAATTATAAAATAAATTTTACTCACTAACAATGTAGTCACATTCAAATCAAAGTAGTTATTAGAATTAAATAGGTTAATTTACCTTTAACTAGTTTAATAAGTTTGCTGGTAACTGATGAAAGCATATTAATATTAAAATAATCATATTATTGCGGTGCATTTGTAGCAATAATAGTTTATTTAATATTCATCATTTATAAAGTTTAATATTAAATAGTTCTGAAATGTGTAAGATGTAATTTTCTTTTATTCGATTTAAATTAACTACTGTCAAACTTAAAATAATAATTTAAATGTAAAATTATAAAAAATTATGTATGTACGTAGATAATAAATAATTAAATAGGTAATTTAGAATTAAATGAATCATATTTGAACTTACAGGTTATTTTGATATTAGTTAATAATTTTCTCAGTGTATATTTACGTTTTACGATGAACTGTTAGTTTTTTCCTTATGCAATTACATTTTGAAATTTATTAGTCCTAAGTTTATTTTATGTACATTACCAGAGAAAAATTAAAGTAACAAAAAATTTTGATGAATGATAGTAAAAGAATCATTTATACTCCGCGGTCGAAATTATAAAGAGTGACTGACACATAATATAAAAACACTATAACCATAATGCGTATAAAATATAAAATGATTTTTATACGGTTCAATATTATTTATCTTTGTGCCGCTCGCTACGCACATCGATAGAATCTACAGGGTGATTCGCAACTTATCCAAAAAAATTTGGGAATAGATGCGGCATGAGAAATGGAGTCAATATTGTAAAAAAAAATTTTTGTAAAATTCTTATAGTTTCTGAGAAAAAAATTATTGAATTATTGAATTAAACCACTACATAACTGGACAACTGTAGTCTCTAGCGTCATTCGCAATACGCGTGGAGAGCCATGTGACTCCTAATACTGAAATCCGTCGTTGCGGTAGTTTTTACCTGTTATCTGTGGTATTTACATCAGTTTTTTAGTAGTTAGTGTCAAAAATGGCTTGCGTGTATAGCAACTCAGAGTTGATGGATATCGTTTTAATTTATGGTGAAGCAAGACAACATTTGTGTTAGTTCGTAGAAAGTGAGTAAGACGGACCCAAATGTGTTTACACGTGAGTGGATAAAATTTTGAACAATTGCTGTTGCAGCATCGGGTATGTCAAATG
>NW_019416509.1:431129-488879 GCF_000390285.2 Anoplophora glabripennis
AGTGACTAAGACATAATATAAAAACACTATTACCATAATGCGTATAAAATATAAAATGATTTTTATACGGTTCAATATTATTTATCTTTGTGCCGCTCGCTACCCACATCGATAGAATCTATAATCGTCTAGAGACCGAGTTACACTGAACGTCGATCTATATTCTATCTCTATCTCTTGCACTTGGTAGGGAATAGGGAAATGCTTTTTTAGTGGGTGTAAACGGACTTGATTTAACCCGTCCTGAGACGCGTCTTGGCATAAGCGTATACGAGGGGTCTAATTCCATGGCTATAATAAATTTATAAATTAAAAAACACAATTGGGACGTTTTAAAATGATGTAATTATTAAAATGGATCAAAGTGCCTGTTATAGCAAACCGTAAAAAATATTAGATCTTATGTTTTATTATTATTTTCCAGTTACGGTACTGATATTAAAAAAATAATAACACTTTCTCATGGCCACTTTTTGCCCTCTATCGAATGGCATAACCATTTTTATATGTAACGTTTCGCCTCTCCAGGACCATCGTCAACTTCATTTTTTTAAATGAACCCTGGAAATTTTATTACATTTTCTGCAAACCTTCATGACCCCCAATACTGTACTGGCTCAGCCCGAACCAGATTCAGACGTTTTGTCTTGCACATATAAAAATTGATTATGCCATTCGATACAGAGCAAAAATTTGCCATGAGAAAGTGTTATTCTTTTTTCAATATCACCTCAAACAAGGCTGAAATGAAACAAAAACGAATTTCCAAAATTTCGTTTTTTTTTTTCAAATATTTCGAAAACTAATGTTAGCCTTGATTTTTTAGAGGCATTGTGTTGGTCCCTTTATTACTCAACTTTGCCCCCACTTCTTTTTCTTCTTCTTCTAGGGGTTGGTCCTAATAAGTCCCATAACACTGCGGCCTAATTAGGCCTATTGTGCGTCCCACTACTAGTCCTATTCGGCAAGTAGATTTGTCCTTTCTACAAAGTCCAAAAGCTTCCTTGCTGACACTTCTTTCAGTTCTTTGGGTTCCAAATAGGGTCTCCCAAGGAGCGCCATTCTGCTACGTACAAATCCCGGGCGCTCGCCCAGGATATGCAGAGAAGTTTCATCCGCCGATTCACATCCTCAGTAAACCGGATTGTCTACAAGATTTAGCTTATGTAGATGTTTCCTAAAGTGACAGTGACCGGTTATGAGTCCTGTCACTCTCCTGAGCCGGATTCTGTTAAAGCTCAGTAAATCATTCGCTCTTTCCTTCGAAGGATACTCCATGAACTCCTTAGAATGGCTATGTCCTGGCCTTGAAGTCCAGTATTTCCTGTGTTCTGTCTCAGTCCATTTGCCCAGAGCCCGCCTGACCACACTGGGAGATGTGCCACAGAAGGGCTCCGGGCCAATGAACTCTGTCTCGGATCCCTTCCTAGCAAGTTCATCCGCTTTCTCATTTCTACAAATGCCTTTGTGCCCTGGCACCCAACACAGTCTGACTATATTGTTGGTGGCCAGTTCAGTCAGCATCTGTAAACAATTCCACACCAGTTTTGAACTTATCTTGTGTGCGCCTAAAGCTTTAATTGCAGTTTGACTATCAGAGAATATATATGAGTTTACGTTTATAACCTCTACGTACATTCTCTGCCATACACGCCATTATCGCGAAAATTTCTGCTTGGAATACGGTAGGGAACTCCCCCAGACTGTAGCTTCAACTCCATCTGGGTCTGAATCCACATATTCCTGCACCCGTCCCTCTGGACCGGTGTGAACTTAGCAGCCATTTTCTGGCAGCCAAAAAATTCCAGCAGCCAATTAATTTTCATGTGAAGTTGGCAGCCAATTTCTCTTTTCTTTCCCTGTCATTCATTTTTTCTTCTTCGTACTTAATTGGGTCATTTCTTATCCTTTCTCTCGCTCGTCGCATACTTAATTTTTTAATTTCCCTTCTTTTTTCCAAATCTCGATGAGTTTTTTTCTTCATTTTAGCCATTTGTTATACCTAAGTATAAATAAAAACGACTGTATTATAAAACCTAGTCCACGGAATCACATTCGTGACCCATTTGTCCACGGAATCACGTCCGTAGAATACTGAAGTCCACGGACGTGATGTCCACAGACGTGATGCATTTTTACTGTAAAAACAGAACACCAGCTAAGTTTTGGGGTTAGAAGAATGCCGGTTAAAAACGTAAATCTACTTTCTAGATCCTACTTTAGAGCGTGCCCATATTTTTTAAAAACAAATCATTTCTTACCTTTTTATCACACCACGGAAGTGATATAAGAATTTTTTGGCTGCCAGAAAATGGCTGCTAAGATCACACCGATTCCCTCTGGTCATTTTGGAGCCATCTGTAAACCATACTAGGCTCCACCTTTCCAGGGGCCCCCACTTAAGCTACTTCGTATCTCTTACCGTTTCCGAGATCCCTGTAGTGAGAAGCAAACAACCTGTATATGTGGATTAAATTAACAAATAATGTAGTGTGTAATCAACTCTATTTGTTACAACGTATATCTGCTTGTTAAAAATTACATAACTGAAAAAAAAATTATAGAATATTTCAAAGAATTTAGAAATCGTGTTGTTACTCTCATATCCAGACGTTTCCCTTTATTGCAGGAGAAAGCGGGAAATCTCTTACGTAAACACCGAGCAGAAGGGCTCCTTAAGCAAATTTGTATTCCGTAGTTATCCATCCTTCATTCAATCTGTATTTGAGAGTGCAATTTAAAAAAATCATTCAATTTTCCGGATGAACAAAAACAGGCCCATAAAAAGCCGAACAAAAGACATTAGCCGAACCGCAATCAGTCTAATTTCAATATTTTCCCCGGATTTTCCCTCCTTTCTCGTCCCTTTAAGTTAATTTTAATGTTAGATATTGGCAACATTATTCCATCCGGAGCCGGTCCCAGATTGCCTCCAACTATAAATCAACTTTTTATTACCCATTTATTTCGGTTATTAATCGTTCGCCCGGATTGCAGCGGCAATTTGCAAAAAAAATCTCCCGGCTTCCTTCATACATCATTGGGCCCGAACCGGCGGTGTTCTTATCGTGGGATGCATTAATTCCGGCATTTGCGACTCGCGAGCGATAGGTCGCAATGCCGGATTCGAAGTACTTTTGAGCCACTTGAAAAAACAATCCTTTAATTGCATGTATAATATATATTAATTTATGACGGGGTTTCCTGCTGTTCTTTGTCCGAAATGACCGAAGATAATTTCTTTTAAGGTTGCAATATTATTCAATAATCGTTGTTTCTTCAAGAGTGCTATTTAAGTGGATTACATACTTTTATTTTTTCAAATTGTTAAAATTTTAAGTTTAATTTTGTCTTTAATAAAATGTTTCTCACTTAGGAATTCTCAAGAAATATATCAACATTAGATTGGAAATTAAAACAGAAATTTCGCGCTTTTTTATTCGCTATGAAGCAGGTAGATGTTACAACCAACCAGTCGGCAAGAATTCCCTTTCTATGATTCCAAATAAGATTGCACAGTTTTTGAAACTAGAACATCCTGAAACATATACAGGCCATTCGTTCCGAAGAACATCGGCAACGATACTGGCTAATACAGAAGTTGATGTATTAGCAATTAAGAGACATAGTGGGTGGAAGTCGGCCACAATTGCAGAAAGTTATGTTGCTGACAGTTTAAGTAAAAAAAATGAAATAGCCAACAGGATTCTTTACAATGACACTTCAACTCCAGGTTCTAGTAGTACTTCGCATCAGGCTGTTTTAATGAATCAGTAAGATAATATTGAGCCTCCGGTCAAATCATTTTGAGAAAAATGTGAAAATTGGCAAACGCGAAGGGAATAATTATCCAGATTTTATAAATGTTACTAAATGTAATAACTGTAGGTACAATTACTATAAATATTCATTCATAATAATTAATGAAATGTAATGTTCATGAAATATTTTTATTTATTTGTTCATAAAATATGCATTTACATATAACTAGAAATCGCTTTTTTCCCTAAAGAGGTAAGTTAGCTCAACTTTCACTTCTACGGTAAAATTCACTTACCTCCTTAAAAACAATCTATTAATAGTCTATTTACTATAGTGAGATAAATGTATTTTATTTATAATTTTACTTGACAATTGCTGTCATAATATAGAAACTGACATTTTCAAAACTCAAATGCAAATTGATGTATAGGGTGATTCACTATATTTTGACCCCCCCCCCCCATTATCTTTTTTGTTTTTAGTTCAAGGGCTTAGTGTGATGAAATAACGACAAGTCACAAATGCAAAATTGTTGGAAATTTTAAAATGTGTAAAATCAACGTTAGCTTCGTTTTCTCCGAATTTGTCTACATTAGTTACAGAAGTATATATGTTCATGGAATGTACTTGAATAATCATAATGATTAATCATTTTCTTTTAATATTGATGATGTGGCTTGTTATACTCTTGCAAAACTTGAAAATTAAAAAAAGTCATATTTCAAGAAAGGGTGGATTGTCATTGTTTCCCACTAAGCCCTTCAGTTATAAAAAATGTGAAATACAAAAGTTGCACAAGTTTTCGAAAATGTTAGAAAAACAAATGAAGTCCAAACAAGATATATGTTAACTTTGTTAATTTAAATGGAACACCTGTATATTTTTACATATTTTGATAGAACGTTCTCTGTCGAGCATAGTCATATAGGGTTTGTTGGGTCCATCTCTAACAATAAACGAGATACTATTAAATAGAAAAATCCATTTTTATTGAGAAAATAAGATACATGTATTGTAAATGTTAGACCTATTTCAGACATTTCTGCCTTTAGGATTAATTAGTGAGATTTAATTAAAATACCTATACGCATTTTGGACCATATCAATGTCCGATATGTCAAAATATATTACAACTAAATCTGTAAATCCTTACGTAATTGGAGAAAAGGCAGAAATGCCTGAAAGAGGTCTAACAGTTACAATATATCTTATTTTCTTAATAAAAGACCTTCTTTTCTTTTTTTAACAGTATCTCGCTTATTGTTAGAGATGCACCCAACAAACCCTATATGACTATGCCCTACAGGGAACGTTCTATCCAAATATCTAAAAATATACAAGGTGTTACATTTAACTTAACAAAGTTAACATCCGCGGCCATTTTGTTTGGACTTCATCTGTTTTTCTATCATTTTCGAAAAATTCATAAAAAATCGTACAACTTTTGTATTTTACAATTTTTTATAACTCTAAAAACAAAATAGATAATTGAGGGGGTCAAAATATAGTGAATCGCCCTATACGTAATTTAAAACTTATTCTATCTAAGTAAAAAGAATCATTTTTCTATTTATTTATAGTTAAATATGGTCAATGATTGATTTAATTTCACAATTTCCCTATTATTAGTGTTATATTTTTTATTATAATTTCTTTAGCATATCGAGATATTTGGTATCAAAAAATATATATAAAGTTACTTCATATAAAATTCATCTATCCTGGTATATTTAATATGTACAGGATGTTATCAGATCGACTTTACGCATTGGTATAAACGGCAAATGTTTTTCCGTGGAATTTTCACATTTTGAGGAAGAATTCTACTTGATTGAAGAGCATTTTTTTCTGAAAAAGTAAAAAGGCCTTGTCACCCACAAAAAATATATGACGGAGGCGGATGACAATAATCTTTGAATGGCTAAGGTAACTAATAATTGCTTCATTTAGTTGTCAGTTTATTAGTTCGCATTTTTTGCTTTATGTTATGTTGGTTGTCGGAATAGCCGGTGCATGTCGGAAGTCAGAATTAACATTTTTACGTGTTGAAGATGTTACAGATGAGGAGACGTATTTTCGAGTAAATATTCCAAATACAAAAACTAAAGTAATTCGTGAATTTGTAATCACCCCGGGAGATATAGAAGGACTAAACTTCGTTGACATTAACAGGAAGTATAGAAACCTACGCCCGGAAAATATTAAACACAATAGATTCTTTGTTAGATGTAGAAATGGTAAATGTGGTGTACAACCAGTAGGAATTAATACTATTGGTCAGTTACCAAAGATGATTGCTCAAATGATTGATTTGCCGGATTGTGCATTTAGTCCTGTAGCCAGGGGGGTCCCGATTGCCTCCTTCATTTAGATGGAGTTACCCAAGTATTTTTTGTGTATTTTGAGCTGCAGAACACGATTTTTTTGGGTATAAGTTTGCCCGGATGTCGATAAGTTTTTTATTAACAAAAAACTTGCAAAATACACAAAAAATACTTGGGTAACTCCATCTAAATGAAGGAGGCAATTGGGACCCTCCTGGCTACAGGACTAATTATTCACGCGGGGCACTGTTTCAGAAGATCTTCGGCCACTGTACTTGCAGATTCTGGGGCCAATATTTTAAAAATAAAACAACACGGCGGCTTGAAGTCAAATTCTGTTGCAGAAAGATATGTTGAAAATTCTATAGAAAATAAAAAAACAATTTCCGGTAATATTCTTGGAGAACCGAGTAATACCAATAATATATCACGGAATATTACTCCAAGTTCAACAAATAAGATTTCTTCTGGAATTAGTTTCACTAACTGTACCAACTGCGTTGTGAATATTTACAATTTAATAATAATAATTAATAAAGTGTTATTTATAAAATTACTGACTTAAATAAAAGTTACTTTATTATTTTTCCGTTGTATTTTATTTAATTCTTTTCTGAAATTAGTGACATAACAAACTTTTCGTAACCAATTGCATAATGGTTTTCATTATTTGAGTAGTTACATAAAGTAGAACGTTTTGACACTTGTTTCGATAACAAAAGATGTTACTTTAAATGTCAAAGTTAGAAAAAAATTATAAGTACATTCATTAGAAAACACATTGTATACTTTTCGCGTTCCGTAAAGTACGATGGCAGGCAGAAGTTATTTAGAATTATTGGGGCAAACTCATCGCTTTTATATTTGCATCGCGCACACATCGACAACCATTAAACGGGTCGGCCGCCCGTCCAGGATAAAGACCGGAGTTCCGATCCTGCAGGAATTAATATGGCCCCATCAGGAGCGGCAGCGGGAATAATCAAAAGTGCCTCGGAATGATTTGCATAGGAATCGCATCTGAGATAACGACAACCCTTCCGACGTCGGCCCGTTATCAGGACGTTGATTGGGCCGCTTTTAATCGGTTGTCGTTGTCTCTGAGAGCGGATCTGCCTTGTGTGTATCGACTATTCGGCTTCTGGATGGGATCCGGGGGACCGGTGCCTTTTTAAGCCCACGGTGTAGCGATAAAGGGCCGATTGCCGTTCGGCATGTAAATCTCTCTCTGTCCTTATAGCATAATCGTCAATGGATGTACAGGGCGTTTTGGGAGGCATGCCACAAACTTCCATGCTCACTGTATCTATGGAAGTAAGAAGTGGACAAGTTTAAAGCCATAATAACCTTAAATAGTCGCTACAACGTAATTATACCTGCTATTTTCAATTATAAATGTAGAATCGACTTACCGGTAATTTTTCTTAAAAAATATTTACTTAAAAAATAGCAAATAAGATTAATTTACCTTGGTGTAATTTTTAAGAAATATTGGGGTTATTATTTTCTAAAACTTAAACGCAAAGTTAAAGTATACAGGGTGTTCCACAAGCTCTATGATAAACTTTGACTGATGTTAGCTAGGTTGATTTCAAACATTTTTTTTATGTCGACTTAGATCCGATTCGTTGTTCAGAAGTTACAGGCATTTCAAAAATATAATTTCGTATTTCAATCAAAGTAGCCTGATTAGTGATGTTAAATTACTTGTAATTTATGAAAATGTAATTTTACTGGTAACATTTCATGTAATTTACAAATTAGCTTGTAATTTATGTAATTTATGACATTTAAATTTTACGACATTTTAAAGTGTACTCAGCTTGTTTAGCTTCTCAGTACTCAGCTTCTATAAAACTAGTCCTGCAATTTAATTAAAAAAAAATATTTGTCGATTTTTATGCAAAAAATTAAAATTTTGACAAGTGTAATTAATGCTTGGTGCATTACACTTGTCGAATTTCTTGTCTACTGTCCAATAACTTCATGAATTTATTCATCAAGTTCTTGACGAATTAGAACATGCTCTAATTTTCGTCAATTGCTTCGTGAAGTTCAGAAGTACCAACCCAACAGATTTCCTGGCTCAGATCAGTAATGAGGTTATGTTATTGGAATATGTAAATAATTGTGTGGCGTCGTACTAGTATTGCATTGTTTTTACTGATTTGTTACTTAAAAAAACTAATGTTTATGTGATATGTGTCAAAACGATACCTCTGTTGTGTCACTACAATTATGAATGGAAAGGTGACATTTTTGAAGTTTATTTGCTTCTTTGATTTGTTGATAGAACTGATTTATGCGTCAAAAAACTTGACAAAGTCTGTAGCAGTGTAAAACCACACTGTTTACCAATAAATTCGTGAATTAATTCATGAAGAACTTCGTTTATTTACTAATGAATAAATTGTCAATGTAAAACAGCTATTAGAGCTTGTATAATCTTGGTCCTCATCCTCACTATCACCATAACATTGCTAAAATAAAAGGTTATAAAACCTTAAATGTCAAAATTGAAATTGGCGCGATATTTAAAATTAAGTGTAAATTAACATTAATTACAGTAAATTACGTAATTTACGTAAGTTACAAAAATTACATAAATTACATCCGTTATCTCGCGGTGCGTAATATTACGGTAATTTTACAGTAATTTATGTAAGTAACAATTTGTCATTTTACCATTTACATCACTAAGCCTGATAAATAAAAATTATTATTTGTTAAAAAAGATTTACTAATGTTTAAACTTTAAACTCTACCATCTGTCAACAGCTACCATCTGTCAAAGTTTCTCATACAGCTTGTAGAATACCCTGTATATTGAAGACTACCCGCAAAAGTGTATTACGTATTATTACACAAAATTCTTGAGTAATTATTAACTTACTGGGAGAAACAGGTCACAAATAAATAATTTGTTGTAAAACAAATTTTTCTTTTTTAAAGATTTTATTAACGATCGTTTCGGGATTTTTCCCATCTTCAAATAAAAACAATAATAAACGTGGATTATAATATTTTTCTTTATTAAAAATTAAAATATAAAAGTATTTTAAAATACCTAATTAAAAGAATACACATTAAAAATACTTTAAGAACTTACAATTGGTCGTCAAATATTGTTTAACATCTTTTCTTTAATCATATTATGTAAAACAACATTACAATTACATTTTCATATTTTCTATTGTTAAAACGATATAGAAATTAATAACGTCAGAATACAAATTGAAATGTGAAAATTTCTGTTAAAACCAAACCGAGTTTGAGGTGATTTTCAAAAAAGAAGAACACTTCCTCGTGACCACATTTTGGCCCTCTATCGAATTGCATAATCAATTTTTATATGTAACGTTTCGTCTCTCCAGGACCATTATCAACATCATTTTTTTAAATACGACCCTGGAAATTTTATTACACTTTTTATAAGCCTTTATGACCCCCAATACTGTACTGCCTCAGCCCGAACCAGATTCAGACGTTTTGTCCCGAAAAATTCATCTTCAGTGTATTCGTTCCAAATTTATCTAAATTTTTTACTTAGATTTCTTTGTTTACTGAATTATCGTACACTGTAAGTGTCGTTAGACTCTGTGAAGTCCATATAGTTATTTAAACTATTACCACCACTCATTAAAATAAAATATTATTAGAGTTTTAATCTCGTGCCCATAGTTATTTCTAGGCTTCTCGAGTGATCAAAATTCAAGTAAATTCCGATCTATTTTTTTTTTTTTTTTTTTCAGGATATTCATACAAATACATCTGACATGCTCTTTCACAGTTGCGGTTACAGATATAATAAATTCCGATAATATTATTCAACATTTGCCAAAACAAAAATGTTTTTGAACCTGGATTTTTTAGAGGCATAGCGTTGGTCCCCTGATTACGCAACTTTGTCCCCATTTAAGCTACTTCGTATCTCTTACTGTTTCCGAGATCCCTGTAGTGAGAAGCGAATTTGTAACAGCCTGTATAGACGATATACAGGTAGTTCAAACTGAAATTTAATTTTAATTAATGGAGAAATGTAAAAATTTGAAATAATAATACTATTTAATTAGGTCAAAATAAATACGTGATAATCAATCAGTGTCTCCGTTATTATTAATTGAATTTTCATTTCTTTTAATTTGTATAATTTCCAAAATTCATCTTTTATAATAATTACTTTAATTGTTAAGAATTTTGATATTATCAAAATCAATGATTTGTAAAAAATTACTTCCAATGATTGCATCATAACACTAAAAAATCGAGTTTTGATTCTCAACTTTTTTAAAATATTTCAAATTTGACGGATAAATAATGTTTTCTGTCATTAGAAACGACTAAAGTTTCTGTTTAGATATTAAGTGCATATAATACTCGTAATACCTCTTCAGAATTTGTATTTTTTTTATTTTTCTTAATTAAACATTATTCAAATTTTTACAATTATTAAAAGCTGTTTTTGCGACAATTCTGAACAGATTTCGTATACTCATTTAGCATTCACGTTTAAGTTTCTATTTAAATGCCACTAATTGATTGGTCGACAAGATGGCGAATCAGCCAGATGGTTGTTTGAATGTTTCTTTGTGTAAACGTTGTAAAGCCAAAGTAGCAAGTGGTGTAAAATGTAATAAATGTGATAATTGGTTTCATACCAGTTGTGCAAAGCTGATTGGTGTTAAATACACCGGTGAAAAACACCTGGTAGTATGTTGTGGCAATAATAGTGATAGTGAGCTTGCAACTAAGTCTGATATCGACATGGCATTCTTTGATGCTGTTGATAGTATAGCCAGTGTGGACAAGAAGCTGGATGCTCCGATATTCGTATATATTATTCAACAAAAAGATTTATTAATCAGTGAACTTCGTGATAAGATAAAGGTGTTAAATGGGCATATTGAAATTTTAAATACAATATTGACAACACAGAATAACGAAGTGGCGCGCGAACAAAAACCGGATAAGGAGAAGAATAAAAAGGTGCAAAAACCTACCGCAAATAAAACTGTTTCTTATCAGAACAGGGAGACAAGGAAGGATGATATTCCAACTATTGAAAGTAAACAAATATCAGCTGATTTACTGAAGGTACAAACTGAGATAAAATGCAAGGAAATAATTAATCTCACTAGTGACATAACGCCTAACTCGGGTATGTCGATACCAATTAATCGGCATGCCGATGGTTCTCTAGACGTATCAAAATTAATACCTAATCAAGAAATTTCCACTAAAGATTCGAATGATTGGAAACCTGTGAAACATCGAGCGACTAGTAGACGTAATGCTACAATTATTGGCAGCAATAAAGAAACGGATATAAAAGGAGTTCGAAAGTTAGTGGCTTTGCATGTATACAGACTGGACGTGCATACTACTGCGGCTAATCTTCAAAATTTGTTAAGGATCCAGTTCCCTGAAGTACAATGTGAAACACTGACTGCAAAGTATCCGCATCTATATTCATCATTTAAAGTGACTTTTTATGAAGATAATTTTAAGGCAGCCATGGATCCTGGGGTGTGGCCTGAGGGAGCATGTATCAGTAAGTTTTTTCAATTACGGAGAAAAACTCGTGCCGTGGACTGAAGTTTAATCCCGATATTTTTCTGTTAAACGTGCAAAGCCTTAACCAAGAATCTATTGACTTAATAGAAATTGATGTTGAATATTTTGTTAATATTAATTTTCTATGCTTATCTGAAACGCATGCAACCGAAAGTTCTATTATTTATAAGCATACTAATAAATTTGACTTAATAACTTTTTATTGTAGAAAAGAATATGAAAAGGGAGGTGTTGCTGTTTATGCTAGGTCTAATTTAGATGTTAGAAAGATTGATGTTGATAAATTTTGTATAGATAAGCATTTAGAAGTATGTGCGATATTATGGAAAACAGGCACCACAAAAACAATAATTTTAAACTGTTATAGGGCACCCAGTGGGGATATTGAAATATTTTTCAATAATATATTTGGCGTTTTAAATTTTGTATTTGTCCCTCATATTAATATAGTATTAACAGGAGATTTTAACTTGGATTCGTCAAAACAATCTAGAAGTATGAACGATTTTAAATGTTTAGTCGATTTGTTGAGCGGTTTTAACTTGATGCCGGTAGTGAGGTGGCCTACCAGGGTCACTCAGGGTACCTCAACCATTATTGATCATATTTTTACTAATTTGACAGAAAATAGTGTAATTACCGTAATTGACAATGATATATCTGATCATAGAACAGTATTGTTTCAAGTAAATTATACATCTAATACTACTGTTACTAATGCTTCTCTTCGAAGAAGCTTTAAGAATATGGATAAATTTGGATTAGACCTGTTTACTGAGGAGTGGTTGGAGGTATATAGCATGAACGATATGAATAATGCATATATAAATTTTCAAAATATATTTCTATATTATTATAACAAAAATTTTCCTTTACGTAAATTTTATAAAAACGATCTTAACAAGAACTGGGTCAACGAAGATGTGCGAAAATCAAGTACAAAACTGAAGGACTTGTATCAATTAAAAAATTGTCATCCTGATTTTGCCGCGGTATATAAGGATGCAAAAAAAGCTCACTTAGGTTTGGTTAGAAAAACTAAAAAGTTGTTTTATCAGAATAAAATAGCTTCTTCAGATAATCCAGTGCGTACTGCCTGGAACATAATCTCGGAATACTCTGGAAAATCGAATTACAGAAAAAATATTGAAATACAAACAAATGTGGGTGATTTATGTTCTGACCCATTTCAGGTAGCATCGCTTTTTAATGATTACTTTATAAATGCTCCTAAGGAGATAATTAAAAAAATTCCGGTAACAAACTCTGCAAAGTATCAACAACATAATCGACAATATCCTTCATTTTTTATTCAACCATATACGTGTGATGAGTTGCTGTTGTTATTAACAAGTAGGTTAAAAAATAAAAAATCTTCGGGCTTCGACGATATTCCAGTGTTTGTTTTAAAATATGTATTATCCTCAATTATAAAACCTCTATGTTATTTAATTAACTTATCTATTTTTACAGGATCTTTCCCAGAGAGTCTTAAAATTAATAAAATTGTACCTATTTTCAAAAAAAGTGATAATAGAAATATAGAGAATTACAGACCAGTGTCGATTCCATCATGTTTCTCTAAAATATTCGAATACTGTTTTGAGGACAGACTCTTGAAATTTATCAATAAGTACGAGATTTTTACAGAGACACAACATGGATTTCGTGCGGGTAAGTCAACTAATACAGCTTTATTTTCGCTATATGGAAGGCTTGTCGAGTGTATGGAGGCAGGAGAGAGCCCTGTTGGGATATTTTGCGATCTCAGCAGGGCTTTCGACTGCGTTGACCACAATAAGTTGTTGTTAAAACTGTTTCACTATGGTTTAAGAGGAGTAACGTATGACTGGGTGTCTTCATATTTAAAAAAAAGATTTCAATATGTTAGTCTGAGTTATTCCCACTTGGGTTCTACGAAAAAAGTAAATTCGGAATATAGAGAAATAGGCACAGGGGTACCACAGGGTTCAATATTGGGGCCAATTTTATTTTTGTTGTATATTAATGATCTTCCACATTATGTTAATGATGACGGCCTTGTTATGTATGCTGATGACACTTCATTACTTATATCAGAAAAAACGAATGTAGCATTGGAGAAAAAATGTAACTCAACTCTTCAGGAAATAGGTAATTGGTTTGGAGCTCATTCTTTATATTTCAATCCTATTAAAACATCAATTATTAGATTTCATAACTATCAGAAACATTGTTCTAAAATGAATATTAAAGTGCACAATACCTCTTTGTCAGACACCGACAATGCAATAACTTTTCTAGGTTTTAGATTAGATGCGTGCTTGAATTGGAAGGAACATTGTAATAGACTAATATCAAAATTAAATTCTTTGTGCTATCTGTTTAGAAGCTTAAACCCAATTCTTGGTAAGGATCAACTTATTAATTTGTATTACGCCCAAGTGGTATCCCGGTTGAGGTACGGTGTGTGTTTCTGGGGCAATTCTGCTCTGGCACAAGATGTATTTATTGCTCAAAAAAAGATATTACGATGTATAGCGAGTGTCCCGAGGTATCATACGTGTAGAGGCTTATTTAAGGAGTATGGAGTGCCAACACTCACAGGAATTTTTATTTTTGAATTGTGTGCCTATGTGTATTTAAATCGTTACAATTTTCCAACAAAAAGTACTATTCATGGAATAAATACCCGGCAGAAAGATGATTATCATATACCGTACTATAAATACAAAATATCCTTAAATTCTCCTAATTGTTTAGGTTTGAAAGTTTTTAGACACTTACCAGTGGAAATTAGGCAAATCCAAGTTTTTAAATCTTTTAAATATAAATTAAAATTATTTTTAACTGATAGATGTTTTTATGATCTTAATGAGTTTTTGTTGTCTTAGTTTTAAGTAATTAATTGACTATTCCTATATATGTATGTGCATATCTTAAAGGAAAATAAAGAGTTATTATTATTATTATTATTATTATTATTATTATTATTATTATTATTATTAATTCATTTATGGACAAAATATTGTTTTCAATGGAGGCAATGAAAATACGAATCACTATAAATTTCTTAATTTCACCACAAATAACTTATATCACTATATTTTTAATTAGATATTTAAATATGTTTTGCTGTTAAATACGAGAGATGATCTAACTGTCACTATTTGTAAGGTAAATTAAACGTCAAAATATTTTTAAACAGATGATCATCATATCCGCCTATTAGATGAATAATTTTAATACATAGATATACGCGATAATTTAAAAATATTTTCTAGTAATAGAGATTACAAAAATTATTCGATAATTTTGTCCATGTCCAATAAAATAGTTCTTGATTGTTAAAGACATTTTGAGGATTCAGCTAGAAAATTACCAACAAAATTCGTCGTGCTCCTGTCTCCTTACGTAATTTTGACGGTAATAAAAGTGGTGACTCGCCACATCACGTTCCGAGAAAAACAATGGCCAATAGACCCCTCGTGACACGACGGAAAAAACGGCGGTATCAGTGCCTCTCCGCCACCGAAACTAATAGACATTATGGATTATTAGCAGATGGGGGTAGATGATTAATTTTCATAAAGTCATTACAGGGTTGATGTCATTTATTCATGGCGCGCCTTGATCGCGTGTTCGGAATCAATGGCAGGCTAATATTGTCTCGCCAATTATCTTACCGAGGCGCACACCGAGAGAAGTGTTCGCTCGAATTAATTTAATAACAGAGAGCCACAAAATGAAATTGAGACTTACCTTCTCTCAGACCATTTGACTATTATTTTTTTGAGGTCGCTGATCACGATCCCGGTATCCGTATAACCCCAGCAGGTCTGGATCAAGGTGAAATGAAGGTCAAATTTTGTTTTTGAATGATATGACTTTTTTGACCCCGGGATTTCGAAAGAGCGGGAAATTTTCTGTCCAATTACGTGTTGACCCGTTGGTAAAAGTGACCTTTGGAGGTCATTTGAAGGTCGTTTAAAGGTCGACTCTGAGATTTGCACTTACTGGCTGGAATTTCCGTCTGGATCAAGGTTAACAGAAGGTCAAATTTCGTTTTTTGAATTAAATAACTATTTTCAAATTCAAAAATTGGGTTTAACCTTGAAATGACCTCCAGAGGTCACGTTTACTAACAGGTCAACGCGTATTTGGACGTAAAATTTCTCGCTGTTTCGGATTCCGGGATCAAAATTTGACCTTTATTTGGCCTTGATCTAGACGCGCTGGGATGGACATTGGATTCGCGATCAGCGGTCAAAAATACCTACCCTAATTACATAAACCATACTTTACCTTGTGATTAAAAAAAACGTTCAAGTCGACATACGTTAGTTTCCAAGATCAAGGAAACCTATTTTTAGAATAAGTTTAAGACGCCTAAAAATAAAAATTTGCATGGGTATTTCACTTTTTATCTTTTATAAAACAAACTAGAGATTCTAAGCAAAATTTTGCTTTATTTCTCTTAATATGACATTTTTTTACTTATTTGAGACCAATAATTTTACTCAAGTCTCCTAGTTTTACCCACCTCTGTATCTCTGAATAATTCTATTTCGTAGTAATCATTTTTTCTTATAGACAAAACTGAAATGTCCAAATTTGTTAGTCTTTAGGTGTTTTAAGTTTTGCATTGAAACCTTATGACGTTTATTTGAAAAATAGAATTTCATTGTTCTTCTTTATTTATTATTATTATATTATTTTGACACATGTGGAAAAACTTTAAAAAATTAATGATATAACACCAAAAAAGTCATCAGTCGAGGGTTATTTTTATGAAAATAGTTTTGTCTAACCAAAAATGACACTGAAAAAGAGACAAATACAAAATAGGTACAAATGACTGTACAGGCTGTTACAAATTTTTCTTACTGCAGGGATCTCGAAAAAGGTAAAAGATACAAACTAGCTTAAATGGGGGATCAGTTATCATTATACCTCTAAAAAAATCAAGACTAATAATTTAAATAACTAGATGGATTTCACAGGGTCTAACGATACTTACAGTGTACGATAATTCAATAAACAAAGAAATCTAAATAAAAAATTTAGATAAATTTGAAGGTGAATTTTTCGTGACGAAAAATTGGGGGCCATGAAGGCTTGCAAAAAATGTAATAAAATTTCTAGGGTCGTATTTAAAAAAATGAAGTTGATGATGGTCCTGGAGAGACCAAACGTTACATATAAAAACTGATTATGCCATTCGATAGAGGGCAAAAAGTGGTCATGAGAAAGTCAAGGTCAAGTCAACTGGTCAAGAGAAAGAGAAAGAGAAAGAGAAACAAGGCTGAAATGAAACAAAAACGGATTTCCAAAATTTTTTTTTTCAAATATTTCAAAATCTAATCATGTTAACCTTGATTTTTGTAGAGGCATAATGTTGGTCCCCTGATTACGCAACTTTGCTCCCATTTAAGCTACTTCGTACCTCTTACCGTTTCCGAGATCCCTGTAGTGAAAAGCGAATTTGTAACATGTGTATCAGGTACATCAAAAAATATTTTGCATTTTGAAAATCAATATGTTTTTATTTTCGAAACTGATAATGACATCATTAAATATTCTTGACAATTTAAATTAATTAACAGGTGTCAAAAAATCCAATAAATAAAGAAACGAAAAGAAAACTGTGCCAATATTATATAATTTCAAACAATATAAAATTTTATTATTTTTCTTAAAGCAGCAACGTAGTTTGATGAAGCAAATCCGCAGAGAAAATTGGTCCAACTCGCATAAACCTTTCTCTCAGTGTATTTTAACGGCTGAGCCCATATCTAACGGCAGCTCTGCTACGATGGATCATTCGAAATTAGAATTTAAGATTTCTGTCAATATTTGAGGCCAATTTCGTTAATGGAATGCTAAGAGATTGCCTTATGAACTGTTAATGCTAATCCTTTTTTTCCACTTAGACAGAAACGCCAATATTTGATGAAAGAGTAACAGATTTGTCACAAATCCCTTTTGGGGCATCTAACAACTTCAGAAAAAGGCATTGAATGTTTAAAAACATAGTTTTCTAGTTGGGTAGTTTGATAAATACTAGATTTAGTGCATGTATAAAGTACATTATAAATAATGTACAGAGTGCAATTTTGAACTGGGATCATATTTATTTGGAAGCTACCTTCTACCTTTAGGAACATGAGTTATAATTTTGTTTCCTCAAATTGTGTCGTGACATAGAGTTTTTCTTAACTTTTTTTTGTTATATTCATACATCGCTCATGTACAAGGTAGTGTAACCTCACCCTGTTGTCATATCACATCAGGTGGATTGATGTTATGTGGTTAATCTAAAGTAGGTCAGTGTCAGAGGTTGTTGACGGTGCGATTCATAAACTAAACATAGTGCTTTTAAAAAATAGTAACAAACGTAAAAAAATCTATAAAATGAAATAATAAATAAATCTAAATATTTTATTTTTTAATATGTACGTTTTATAGAACGGTTAAAAATTATTTTAGAAGAAATTAATTAAAATTAGTCACTTATGCCGATGTTTTTACAAAATATTTTCCCTTGCAGTTTCTCTCTCTCTGTCACTCCGTTAGTTTCATACAGTTGGTTCAAAAAGGTAACAACGGGCAACACTGGTAATCGCGTACATGTAATCGAGTTCGGGAGCCGCTCAGTGACGTCGTAGACAGGAGTTTAAATGCTGGTCAAAAATCGACTATTTATTAGACCTAAAAGATAATTTCAGATTAGTATTCTGTTAAACACATGCTATAATAGAACTTTCCTTAAAGTTATACCCTTTTTATAATTTACAAACAGAAAGGGACTCAATTGACGATCCTGAGGTACACCTGGAAATTTTTTTGAGTTGTTTCAAAAGGTAACTTCTTTTTGTGTTCTTTTATTCAAATATTCATGTACTTTGGGTTACATTGAATAGCATCTGTTCGGCCATATTTAGCGCTTTGTATATTTGTCGTCAATCTGCAATAGGTTCGCTTCATTCCGCAGGGTCCAATTAACACCAGGCATTGAAGGTCTTTTTCTTCTCAATTCGCGGACTGACAATCTACGCACTTACCACCACAATAATTAAATGTAATAAATCCAAGAGTGCTGCGATTTCTTGTTCCGAGCCGCGCGCCAACTAGACGCGCGTTCAGCGAGTGGCATTTGAAAATATCAAAAGATCGCGAACACCTTTTCAGCCTTATCAAGTAGGCGGTCATTATGTACTCGGCTGTCGAGGAAAACGTATAATTACAAGTCGGTAATGATATAATTGACAACTTGCTTAATGATACGGGCGCTCGAAGCGCTATAAATATGAAGGCGACAGGGACGGACTAGATTAAATTGTTATGTTATACACATAAGGACGTCCAAATCGGTAAAAATCTGATTTAAAAGTTATCTAATAAAATATTAGTTGTTTCCATAGTTTGGTTGCAATATATAGTCCCTTTGTAGATTTATTGAAAGTATCGTATTTACAGTAAATGAATAGCTTTGAACAACGCAAAATGTAAATTTGGAATGCACTAATATACTTGCTAGTCTGTTTAGAAATGAAAGAGAGTAATAAAAGCTCATTATGTATGCAAATCGTTGCGTAGTACTGGTGCTTATATTCAATATTTTTATATTATGTATTTTCCGTATAGATGAGGTCTACTTTTAACAAAACTTTGTACGATAGGACTGTACTAAATTGTAGCAGGTAGCTAAAATTTAATCCCAGACAATCCGTCTTTGTCTATGCCGCTTCAATTTCTCGGTCCATTTCTCTTATAAGTAAACAATATAAAAACAGCATTTCAAAACATGAGGCTACTTTAAGCATCATAACCGGGTTAAGAGGGTTTTTAGTAATTCAAATAAAATTATTCAATATTATTATCAAAATATTTATTTAAATTTAATGAATAGACTTTTATTCCACACAAAAATATATGTATTTTGAAAATTCAAATTATGGTGAGTAAATGTAGTGTTGTATAAATGTACAATAAAGAAAATAAAAAAGTAGGTATATTAAAATTCATCCTCTGAATATTCTGATGAATTATCTTCGTCTCCTAGATTGATAACGATAGGTTCCACAGTAACGTCAATTAAATTATCGAGTTCCCACATTTTCTCCTCTTCTTTTTGTACATGATGTATACATCTTTGCCAGTTATCTGCAGTTACTCGTTCCAAGGAATTTTTTAACAAAATTTTCACGTCACTTAATTTAAACGTCGTATTATTTCGCGCTACATCTCCTTTTACCTGCGCCCAGACTAATTCGATTGGGTTAAGTTCACAGTGATAAGGTGGTAACCGTAGTACCGTTATTTGGCGATTTGTTGCCATTTCATCGATAACATATTTTTTCTGATCTTTATTAAGATTGACAAGTGTCAAAAGTTCCTTTTTCACCATATTTGTTTCAAAAGAAATGTTTTTTCCGGATAACCATTGAATTATATCGGCTTTCCTCCAAGCAGTCGTAGGCGTCCGCTCGGTCTGCCGTGAATGGTAACTGGCATTATCCATGACAATTACAGACCCCGGAGGAATAAGATCCAACATCTGTGTAAAATACTCTTCGAAAACATCTGCGTTCATGTCTTCGTGATAGTCACCTGTATTTTTAGATTCAAATAAAAGTAAACCGCCATCTACAAAACCACTGGCACTACCTATATGTGTCACTATTAATCTTCGCCCTTTACCTGAAGGTGCCTTGAACCCTGTTGAAAGTCCATCCAAAAATGCTTGTCGAAAACTTTTTACATTTTTATCTTGCCATACTTTTGTTACAGTATATCCCTCGTTGACCCAAGTTTCGTCTAGATAATAAATATTCCTCCCTTCGTCACGGAATTTTCTAATTGATCTTAAGTAGGATCTTCGCCAACAAATAATTTCATCTTTATCGATAAGAACTGACTTCCTGTTCTGCTTTTCCCAGCAAAAATTCAACTCTCGTAAGACGGCCCATAATTTGCTTCTACTGATTTTTGGCAAATCGTTGTCCTCTGAAAGTTCACTTAAAATTTTGTTTAGCGTTGGTATTTCTTTTTTAAAATAAAATGAGTGTACTTTTCTGCGAATGACATTTTTGAAGAAATCATCTATAACGACTTTTGACCTCCCTGTAGATGATTTTGGGGGATTTACAGTATCTTGTTCATTTTTTGTTTCCTTTAAAAGTCTGTAGATAGTCGATTTTCCAATCCCTGTCATTTTGGTTAGCATTAGTGTTACCCGATAATTACCTGAAACGAAATATTACCACGCCCATGGCCGGTTCTTATCTCGGGGTTTTATTACTCTCTTTCATTTCCAAACAGAGTATAGATGTCTGTCCCTGGTTAATAAAGTGCAAGGCGCTAGGGTTGACATTCGAACACATCTCATGATGGGTCCGCAGGGGCCCGGTAGTGGTCTCCACCATTAATCTGGAATTTTCTCATGTTTGAGATCGGCTCTTTTTGGGGTTCTGGTCGTCTTGATCGAGCTGTTGACTTGGAACTGAACTTCAGTTTGAATTTCCTTCTATTTGGAAATGGTTTTCCAAAAATTCAAAAGAGGTGAATTTCTTCGCGTACCACTCTGTCGTCAGCAGCGTCCTTCGTTAACTTCGTTTGATACCGCTGCTGGGGGCTTGGCCCGATCGAGTTCGTAGAAGATTTCTTGGTTATTTTCGAAAGTGCAGTGAATATTTCGTTTCCCACATTGGTGGCAAGTCCTGGTAGGTATGTACCTATCAGCTAGAACAGAATGCTGTATCCAGGATTGTTTCCAACACACTTTGAATTTTGAAATTTCTTGCATTTTAAGCCATTGAGGTTAAAAGTGGTGCATCTATTCAAATGTCCTTACCAATTCTTGTAACAGCCGACGAACTCTACGAACAGTGTGTGTCCCAACCAAGTACTACTGCATTACGAGCCGCATGTCTCGAATCCTAGATGTAACAATTGAATTCTCAAACTGTCTAGGAAATTTTATAATCTTTCGGAATATACAAATTTTCTAGGATACATCCGAGTCCTGACCTGTTTCAGTCTTACTTCGACGTATGGTGCAATGATTAAACAGGCCCTTGGTGATAAACAAAGAGAGAGCGAAACTACGTCGAAGATATCCTGCTGGTATACGTACAAAAGAGCATTTACCAATGAAATGCAAAGAAACACGAAGTAACCGATGTTAAGTATCAATTGTTTCTAACCAATTGTTTCATAATTTCACATATGTTAAACCCTTAGATGCGGAATAAGGACTCTTGAAATCATGCTGGTAATTTCTTAGAGAATTGTTGCCAATTTGTTTTCTTGAAGTAATTTTCTTATAACGAGTAGAAATTATTAAATAATAGAACCACTTTGCCTATTGTTAAACTGAAATAGACCAAACAATGATTTAAGTGGTTTAACTGAAAGGGAGATTAGATGAAGAATAGGAGAAAAACAGCCAGGTTTCCACTTTTTTTTTCTTACAAGGGTCTCTTGAAGAAATAGGAAACGCCAAACGAAACAGTAATGGAAATAGAAGTATTTACTCTAATATCTTAATAGATTCCAATATTGAAATAATGGAAAGGAGATATGTAGAAACGATATCATTAAGCAGAACTCTCTTGTAGTTGTTGCATATGAAATTAAAAAAAAACAGGCAATGTCGTGTACTATCAAGAATTCAGTAGACTAGGGGCATTAGTAAAAAATAAAATTAAAGAAGCATATATGCTATATCTGCAAAATGTTCAGTTAAAACATGAACCCAAATATTTTTGGGCATTTCTAAATAACGAACAAAATATCAAGAAAACCAGGTCAAATGACTTACGAAAATCAGTTAATTGACGCGATCGAAATTATAGAGAGTGACTCATCGCTAGCTTTTGGACTAGTAAGGAGGATGAAGCGTGCCGGGAACAAAAATCCATTGGCGTGTCTGTGTAAAAGGCAACAAGATATAGAAAATATTGAAAAAAGATAATAAAACATAACATTTAATATTTTTTTACGGTTTGCTATAACCGGCACTTTGATCCATTTTAATTATTACAGCATTTTAAAACGTCCCAGTTGTGTTTTTTTAATTTATAAATTTATTATAGCAATGGAATTAGACCCCTCGTCTACGCTTATGCTATGACGTTTCTCAGGACGGCTAAATCAAGTCCGTTTACACCCACTAAAAAAGAATTTCCCTATTCCCTACCAACTGCAAAAGACAGAGATAGAATATAGATCGACGTTCACTGTAACTCAGTCTATAGACGATTATAGATTCTATCTATGTGCGTAGTGAGCGGCACAAAGATAAATAATATTGAACCGTTATAAAAATCATTTTATATTTTATGCGCATTATAGTAATAGTGCATTTATATTATGTCTTAGTTACTCTCTATAATTTCGACCGCGGAGTATAGTAGGTTCTACAAAAGTGTTTATTCTCTCCCTGACCCCAACGGTGGTAACTTAAATTGTCGAAATGATATTAATAACGTAATTCAAATTAATTTAAGCCGATAATCGAGGACGAGATTTTGCAGACGGGAAAAAAGTTGAAAAATAAAATGACTGCAGGACCAGATAAAATTCCATCTTTTCTTTTGAAAGATTGCTTAAGAGTGCTAAGTAGTGCCTTGCAAATCATTTTTAATTTAATTTTGAGGCATCAGTTTTTCCTGATGCCTGGAAAATTGCGAAAATTTGCCCGGTGCATAAATCCCAGCATCGTGCCTCGGTTATCAATTATAGTACAATATCCATCTTAAGCAATGTTGCAAAAGTCTTGGAGAGTGTACTTTACAACCGCATACATACGGTAGCAAGTAACAAAATATCTATTCGTCAACATGGACTTAACATATGAATTACAGATCTACTACGAGTAACCTTGCAGTTTTCAGTCAGTTTTTGTGTGAAACTCGATAATCGAGGGCAAGCAGATGCGGCGTACACGGATTTTTCTAAGGTATACTTCTTTGCAAACTTTCAAGTTTGGGATTCAATAACACTTATTTAACCCTGCTAAATTCATAATTACACAATCGTCAACAATATGTGTAGTACAACGGGTTTTGCCCAGATACTTACTGCTCAACAAGTGGAGTCCCACAGGGATCTAACTTGGGTCCCTTGCTGTTTTTATTATTTGTAAATGACATACAAAAGTGATACATTAAACTGTAATGTCTTAATGTTTGCTGATGACTTAAAGCTATACTCATCTATTTCTTGTTTTGAATATTGTTTTACATTACAGGAACAGATCAACATTTTAGAAAATTGTTGTGAGGAAAATAAGCTTTATTTAAATCCCACTAAGTGTAAGATTTTATCGTTCAGCCGCAAATGCAGTAACATTGAGTATCCCTGTAGTATTGATGGCACAGTTCTTGAACGGTGCGAAACTGTTTCAGACTTAGGGGTTTATTTTGACACTGGGCTTACTTTTAATAGTCATATCAACACGATTGCCAATTCAGTATTTCGTACTCTTGGATTTATTATCAGAAATTGTAGAAATTTTCAAGTTCCTAGAATTTCCTCCAGATATCATAACACTTTTTTGCAAAAGAGCTAAAACTAATTTATTATTAAAGGCACCAATTAATGTTATGTGTAGCAATGCCAAGAGGGTCTCTGATAAGTGTGATATATTTTGTTGTAGTATTTCTCAATTGAAAGCTGTATATCTTAACGATTTTATAATGTAGTTATTATACATGTACATCTTATTTTATTTAATTTTATAAAATTTTAAGTCATTCATTCAATCTTTATTGGTTTTTTAAATTTTTTTTTGGCTTTTGCTTTTATTATTCTGTATCTGCATTTTATCTGTACTTACTATCTACTGAATTTTTCTATCTATTGTTTTTATTATTTTGTATTTGAAAATAATGCTTTATCTGTACAAATTATCACTAGACATTTTCTTTTACAATTGTTCTGTGTAAATGGATAACTCTGTTGGGCAGTAAATGCTATTATTATTATTATTATTAATTATTATTATATCGATGACATAAAAAAAGGTGACTTTTCACTCGATAGCCGAAATCTCAATGAGAAATAATCGTACAGAAAATAAAAAAAAATATATTGAAGCTTATGAATCAGGCTAAATGACCCTGGCATTGTTTAATCCAGAAAAAAAAATTCTGAGCTCATGAGCAGTTGTAAAAAAAAAATTGTAAAATATTTGCCTTGCATTATTTCTTTTGATTGTGCCGAGTGATGATAAAAAAAAATTTTATCCCAAGATTTCAAAACTAGAATCTTCAAGACTCAAGATGCTTTTTTTTCTCGATACATTACAGCCTTTCAAAAATCATTAAAAAAAATGTTTTTCCTTTAATTTTTTGCTGAGTTTAATGTCATAATACCATCCGCCTGCTGCGGCGGTGTCCAACCCCGGTACGTCAAGAACAAGAAAAGAAACGGCCCGAAACGGACTGTACCGCCGTTTGACGAGCGATATCTCTCACGACGACTGGGGGGGCGGCGAAGAGTCGGATGGACGTGGATGACACGCTCCCCCGGCCATCTCCATCACCGACTCCCCCAGGACACCGTCATTACGCCTGTAGTCGAGAAATGACCGCGGAGACTTCGGGAGCGTTTTCCAGCAGTCCGTCCTACGTGAGGCCAATGTGTTATCCGGGGCCGTGGGGGAAACGGATCCAATAACGCTTATTTATTAGGGCTGGTAATGCAATAATAAATTCAATAAGACGCCCGGAGGAGTTGAAAAAATTGGAGGCGACTGCGTGATAAGTGGAGCGATTTCTGAGGAGGCTTTGAGGAGAGATTCCTGTCATTTATTTTAAAATATAAAGGGTAGGGGGATGTGTTTGCGGAAATACTGGGATTCCATTGATTGGTGCAAATCTGATCTTGTCTGTTTGCAGCATGTGTGTTTTGGCAATTATGAAAGACAAAATATTGAGAAAAACAAAAACAACTCAACACGGAGGAAAAATATAAAAAAACAATTTATACAGGATGTTTTTATACAGAGGGGTGAATCTGCGCATAATTTCAAGTAAAAAAGTTCATATAAATTTCCGTAAATGTCCATATGTCCGTAAATGATTTGTTACCTTGGTATAGTCTCTCCAAGTCAGTTGAACATGTATAAAAACGCCTAGCAATAAAATTTAATGAGTTGCATAGGCGTCCCTAAAGAAGTTTTCTACTAAAGGTAAAAAATAATAATTTGTATATACGGTGTCCGGGAAAATGTGGGAAAGTTCCTGTAAAATTTTTTCGTAAGGCCCTCCTTACGTAGATATGTGCCCCTGAAGGACACCGCTGCTAAACTTTACAAATTAATGTCTAAATTTTTAACACCCAGTATAATAAAGACTTTATTGTCGTTAAAATGAACCATTTACAAGAAAAAGAATAATAAACGAATTCATGTTTTATTTTTAATAAAAAGGGCCAGAATTTCTATTTTTTTTTTCTCGACAGCAAAGTGACATTGCTGACACATTGATTCTTTACTTCTTTATTAATTTACCGATTTCTGGATTTCATGGCGAATTTAATTGTGAATTAATTCGAAATATAGAATACACGTTTATTGAGTATGCGGATATGCATCTCATGTATGGTCAGAAGGTATATCACGACAGATTTCCTAACCACGCTCTGCCAAAGCAGAAGACATTTCAACGAGTTGACCAACGTCTAAGGGACAATATTGGACGATTCCAGTTAATAAGGTGATACATATTATTGACTTTCTTCATGTTTGTAGGAAAATTTGGAGTTTAATACATCGAAAACAATAGTAAATGAAGTTCTTCAAGAACACCTGTTATATCCATACAATTTGCAAAAAATGCAACTAATTCCTGAAGATTTTCCTCATAGAATTCAGTTTGCAAACTGGCCATTGGATCAGCAATGAAATAATGTAAACTTCATTAGCACTATTCTTTTCATGGATGAAGCAAGGTTTGCCAAAAACAGTATCACTATTTTACACATGTATGGGCTGATGAAAATGCGCATGCCACTATTGTTTCGCATCATGAACATCGGTTCCAATCAGTTAACATCTGGCCAGAAATCATTGGCAATTTTTTTATTGGACCATTCGTATTAGAGGAACTATTTAATGGACAGATTTATTTGGAGTTCCTTCAGAACGCTTTTCAAGATTTAATAACACTTACCAATTGAAACCCGCCGAAACATGTACTTCATGCACGATGGGGCAACTTGGTATGCGGGAACACCTGAATAGCGTCTATACAAACCGTTGGATAGGTAGAGGAGGACCTACTGCCTGACCTCCTCGATGTCCCGACCTAACTAACCTCAAACAATTGGTGTATTCAACTACGGTCGACACTAGAGAGAAACTTCTACAGAGAATCACGTTTCATTGTGATGTGATAAGGAATAATTCTGAGTTATTGTGGCGAGTACAACAGTCCTCCCGCCCCTGGTAAACTAAAAAAGCTAAATTGTTTCAAGGACACTAGTTTAAGAGGTCCTTACTAGTGTCCATCACATACAATTTTTAATAGATTATATTAAATACTTAGTAAAAGTTATTAAAGAAAAACCGATTTCCAGCGACGTCCGTCAGGGACGTTTCATGTTCTATCTGCACCCGAGAGATTTCCCACATTTTCCCGGACATCCTGTATAATGTGTAGAAAATTTCTATTATATGTTCATTTGGCCTTAAACAATTTTATTATATTGATGGTAAATCTTGGTTATGTCATATCAAAAACATTTACATTTTCATTAAAATATATTACTGCTCGCCAAGAACCAAGGGGAAGGTGTGAACATATCTTTGCCAGGAAAGGATGAGGAAAGGTTGTTAGTTTAGGTTAGAAAAGTTATTAAATAAAAATAATCAACAATAAAATAATTCCGCATTGTTGCACTGCACTGCTAGGCAATTTGTCAACAACTGAAATTTATGACCGTTCGCCCAGTGCGGCTGTGTTTGTGCGCCGTTTGCACGCACATTCTTCAACTGGGCGTATAATTTCTACCACGTGTAGCTCGACCAGACCTGTATATGGGTATGGCTAAATAAATATTGGTCCTAGTTGAATGATTTCTGGGCTAGTTGCCACGTCGTTCGATTTACAACTCTTGACGTTTCGAGAGACATATCGCTCTTCTTCAGAAGTTACTCTGAAACTGAAACTGAGTTTCAACTAGAAAACCACGGATGCCTATAAACAAAACCAACTGTAGTCCTGTACAGAGGTCACAAATATCTAAATTTTGAGTTCTTATTTATAACCCCAAACCTAAAAAACATCGAAAATCCGTTTCTACCTAAAGATGTATTTAAAAAAAAATTGCGAAGTTTGCGAAAACACATTTTTTTATCTTTAAAATTAATCGAACGTGAAATAAAAAAAATTACTTGTTGGATGCACATGTAGTTTTGAAGTGCCCCTAACACAACCGGTTTTTGCGTCATGAGAAAAATTTTGAAAAGGTCGTCTTTTGACACTTGGCAGAATCTAATCATTTGAAAAGAGTGTTCTGGATTTACTCCTTGATAATAGTAGATAGTATAAAATATAGTAAAGAATATAAAATACCTTTTATGCATATATTTAAATTTATACAAAGTCTCCCTTAATTAGCCATCGATATTTTACCAGAACAAAAATTGAGAGAAAAGGATTATATGAACATAGGCGGAGACATTCTTCCTAAGGAGGTCCTTATGATTTTTTTTTTTCATGGTTAGAATATGCTGGAAAATATTTCAGGCCAGTTTCTCAAGTCACTGGAAATTGTTTCTATTTACTCATCGTATTTTTACCGACGTTATTAATTGCATTTAGGTCAATCCATCAATTTCCTAGTAGTTCCTTTTTCTCGTTCTTGACATACGTTCCAACTGTAATTTTAAAATGTCTCTCAGAGGGATAAAATGAAAACGTCAGTAAAATTTCAATAACAATTTTTCTCAGGAAGCGGATTCCGGAGGCGAAGATTGATGGAATAACAAAGTTTGACTTTTGATTAGGATTTTTACCTACCAAGATGGATAACTTTAATAAAGAACCGGGCGAAATTAATGACGATATAGTCGTTCCTCCAGACGTCTCCGATCTTATCCTGTTTCGTCCTTGTCTATGATATGTCCCTCTGAATTCCCACTACTCCCAAATGGTCGTAAAGAAGCGAAAACGACTGAATGAAATACTGAAAAACTCAACAGACGAAATTTATTGCGAATGATTTATAATTTACATACGGGATGATCCACAACTCATCTAAAAATCTTCATATGTATGCACCATTAAAAGTAGAATCAATGTCACCAAAAAAATTTATAAATTTCGGGAAAAATTATTCGAAGTTATATTTAAAACCAGTACTTAGCTGAACGACTGTAGCATTTCTTAAAATGTATCTTAACTTTTTTACGCACGTCCCATTTAACTTCTGTATTACTGTGGTTTTCGTAGTGCTCTTGTTACTGTGGTTTATTGTTTACATCATTTTGCAAGAGTTCATAATTTATCGGAAACAATTTTTAATAATTTCTAAAATCATCCACGTCTAAGTGCTTATCAGACCTAGGTTCAAATCAAATGCATTTCTATCATGTACAGCGTATTCAAGCAGTAGTACCAGCGCAGCGGTTATCCGTTACGTGTTAGATTTTATGAATGTGTGTTAAGTTTATTAGTGATAATATGCGTTTAATTTGGATGACTTGTCACTAAATTTAATTCCTACCTACTACTTTTTTATTTTGAAATAGTGGTATCGATTCCAGATATTTGATAACGAAAAGTAATAAGTAATTACCTTATGTTACATTTTAAGCACTAGTGCATAAAATAAATTAGGTATTTTACGTGGTAGTGCGTAATGTACTTTTTTGCTCGCAATTTGTGACTATTTTCTAATGTTATTGTATTATGGGCTGTATTCAACAAAGGTTACGCACAATCGCGAAAATAATGGATTTTTAAAGTATGTGTATATAATTTCAATCAGAAATGATTTGATACTAAATTTAATTCAAATAATAGTTATTTATATTGTTCTTAGTTTCTGATATATGCCGAAAAGTAATAAAGAATTATCTTATTATTTTCTTGCATTTTACACAATAGTTCATAAAATGAAGTATGTACTTTACGCAGCTGTGCGAAATGTACTCTTTTTACTCAAAAGGGTAACTATTTTCTAATGATAATTTATTATAAAATGGTATTGGAGAATTTGCGACAGCTGCTAGTCGAAATCATCCAGCAAAAGTAAGTGTTTTAAGCACTATAGGACGTAAAACGAAGTAGGTACATTACGCGGTACTGCGAAAATAATGGATTGTTAAAGTATGTATATATGAAGTCAATCAGAAATGATTTGATATTAAATTTAATTCAAATAGCACTTATTTGAAGTAATAAATAATTATCTTATTAATTTGTTGCATTTTACACGCCAGTGCATAAAATGAAGTATGTACTTTACGCAGCAGTGCGTAATGTACTCTTTTTACTCATAAGGCGTAACTACTTGTATTTTCCAATGTTAACTTACTGTAAAATGGTATTGAAGAATTTACGACAGCTGCTTGTCGAAATCTGGCTTTTTCCAGCAAAAATAGATGTTTTAAGCAATAGTGCGTAAAACGAACCGTGTACTTTGCGCGATAGTGCACAATGTACCTTTTTAACACGTAGGGCGTAACTGTTTTCTAATGTTATCAGAGGTAACTTATTGTAGAGTGAATTAGGTTTATAAATAAAAAGAAAAATTTGCGAAATCCGGCTTTCTCCTTACGCAGTAGTGCGTAATGTACCTTTTTGCACGTGTACTTTCTAATATTATCAGAGCTAACTTATGGAATGAAAGACGTTGCAGTGAATAAAAAAAGAGGATTTGCGACAATTGCTAGTGGAAATGTGATCTTTCTCGGGCAAAAGTTCGTTGAATTAATAGCGAAAATGCGTGGGGCTCTCGGTCCAATATTATAGGCACACACCGGGGGTTGCAGTTAAGCTTTAATCCCTGGCCATCCATCTCCAAGGCATTATCCTCGAAAGTATCCTTCAAAGGACCACTAAACAATAAACGCAATACACGCTTGGCGTGATTGTCCACCATTCACCATATATAATGACACCAATACGCTTCGGGTCCACAAAAGATGACAAATATCGCCATTAGAGAAGTGTCGGGCGAGCGTCGTATCACGTTTTGTGAGGGGGCCGGCACTTTGTCACTGGAGGAATGTGTTTTGTGAAATTTAGGTAATTTTCATTTTTATTTGGGCCGCGCGTATATTACAGGTGATTAAGGGCATTAGTTCTGCTAATTCCTCGGCATAGAGTTGGCCTGACGGCTTCAGTTGAAGCTTAGGAACGTCCAAGGATGCGGCCCTAAGGGCTGCTACGAGGACTGCTCGAATTTAATGTGAATTTCATTAATCTTGGAAAATTATAAAATAACTTTATTATTCCAATGTACCTGTAAAACACTTCACTATTCAGTCTAAAAGAGAAATAAGACAAAATTGTTATTGTCCAGCTGAACTGTAAATTTATAATTACACTGATCTTTTCTTGCAATTAACATTTTGACATGTTAAGATAATAGTTTCACAGCTTTTGACTGATTGGTTTAACTTTTTATTATTTTTGCACAGGAACAAACAGAAAAATCTATTGTGACAAAACCCAATAGTTACCACACAATGGACGTAATTTTGTGGTAAAATTACAAGGTGGTGTCGTAATTCTGATGTAAGATTACAACGTGGTGTAATTTTAGTGTAAAATTACAATTATGTGTATAATTAGAGTTATAATTACAAGCACAATACTATCGTATTTATTAGGCTGGCCCAAAATCAATATTTTTTTTCCTGTCTCTTGTGAAAATATGTTAGTTTATCATGTTTTAAGAGCCCCGTCAAAAAATCGGCTCAAAAAAAAATCAAGGTCGCTCAAGATTTTTAAAAATTTCCAAAATCGTCAAAAATTGATTTTTTTTTAATTTTCTCGTTATTTTATAATTTTCTAGGTTGAAAAAAAATCTCGATTGTGAAAATTTCAAATCGATATTTTAATTTCTAAACGTCACTCATAATTATTTTAACTTTCAAAGTAGTGTACCTGTTTTCGAGCGACTTCTAAAAATAAATATCAACGAACTAATAATTTTTTTTATTGATATAAGATTGGAAATAAATCACGAGACACTTAAATTTTAAAAAATTTAAAAATTGTAAATATTTGATACTCACAGTGCGGTACTATTTTGCCTCGAGAATTTTTTTAAGTGTCTCGTGATTTATTTATATTCTTTTGTTCATCAAATATAATAAAAAAAAATATATTAGTTCGTTGATATTTATTTTTAGAGGTCGCTCGGAAACATTTTAGGTACACTACTTTTAAAGTTGAAATAGTTATGAGTGACCTTTAGAAATTAAAATATCGATTTAAAATTTTCTGAATCGAGATTTTTTTCAACCTAAAAAATGATAAAATAACTACAAAAAAATTTTTAAAGAATTCAATTTTTGACGATTTTGGAAATTTTTAAAAAAACTTGAGCAACCTCTAAAATAATTTTTTGTACTGATTTTTTGAGGGGGCTCTTAAAACATGATAAACTAACATATTTTCACAAGAGACACCAAAAAAAAATATTCGTTTTTTTTTTTCAACCCTAGTATTTACATTGCAGTTTGATTTCACATTGAAAAGCAGTCATTAGTGTAAAGTTACAGGGAAAGAACTAAATTACATTAAATTGAATGAAATGTATGTTCACTGTAAAATTTCTTTTTAATTTGCATTTGTAGAACTCCAAACATATACGGGTGTTGCAAAATGTTGTTCAGCGAACTCTAGAGCAGATTGTACATAAAAAATTACGAAAAAATTCCTATAAGCGTAGATTCGCAAATGCTTCATTCTAGAAATAGGTGTCAAAAAAAATAAAAAAATTATTTCTGAATTTTTCATTGGAAATCGTTTAAATTTGGGTCAATACATTTATGATACGTAGGTTATAATTGGTCCATAGTGACAGCGCATGTTATTTTTCAGTGACAGTCACCAAGTATACTTTTTTAGTAGGTAATGGGTTCATAGATAGATTAGCGTAATTTTTAAAAATCGTCAATTGCTCGAAAGCCGCTTGCTAAATGACAAAAGTGCAACAGGGCCTTTTTGTTCTAAAACAAATGAGGTTCCTAAAAACAAAGTAAACACCAGTAGAAAAACCAGTGGCGTAGATTTTCTGGTTAAAAATCAATAGGTACTCCCCCATATCTACGCCCCTGATTGGTCTGAAATGCATTAAACCAAATTATAACCTACTTATCATAAATGCATTGACCAAATTTAAACGATTTCCAATGAAAAATTTAGAAATTATCAATAAAAAACATATTTTTTTATTTTTGACATATGACGTATTTTTGGATGTAGAATCTGCTCTAGAATTCTCTGAGCAACATTTTGCAACACCCTGTATATAATATAAATGTAAAATTATTAGAAGATATTTTTAAAATATTATTTGTATTATAATTATATTTTCTGAACACCTGTAACTTTAGACGATACTTTTTAAAGGATATCCAATAAAACAAGTCAACATTAATGTAATTTCATATGTAACTAAAACCTTTGACTTTACAATAGTTACTTACCCAAAAGGTAGTAACTTTGTTCTAAAAATGCAAAGTGATCGTAGAGATACATTTGTATTGTATCTATATTACAATTTGAATTTACACTTTGAAACGCAGTCGTTAGTGTAAAATTACAGAGGAACAACTAAACTATATTCAAATAAGTATGGCGACTGTAAAATGTCTTCGTAGTTGAAATATTATTCATATAATCACGTTTAGGTCTTTGACATAAATGTAAAATTACAAGTAGTAGTATTTTTAATGTATTTTTTAAAGGATGTAGGGTAAAATTACTTTCAACCTTAATTTCACATGTTAAGGAAACGAAAAATTTTCCAAACAATTACCCGAAAAAATGTAATTCTGTTCTATAAATTTGCAAAGTAGTCGTGTAAGTTTTTTGTAAAATTACAGTTGCGTATCTAATTAGATATAATTATAGCCACAATAATATCGTATGTATGTTACAATTTAAATTTACACACTAAAAAGCAGTTATCAGTGTAAAATTACAGAGAAACAACTAAATTGCATTAAATTTCTAAAGAAATGTATGTGACTTGTTAAATTCAATATTAATTGTAATTTCATTTATACAATCATATTTAATACATGATATAAATGTTAAATTACTAATAGTAGCTATTTTTCATGTATTTTTTTAATAAAAACACATTTCCTGGACTTCAGACGATACACTGAAAAGTATCTAATGGGATATTACTTTCGTCTTAATGTAATTTTACAGAAACAACTAAATTGCATTAAATTTCTAAAGAAATATAGCTATTTTTAATGTATTTTTTTGTTAAAACACATTTCCTGGACTTTAGACGATACACTGAAAACTATCTAATAGGATATTACTTTCGTCTTAATGTAATTTTACAGATTAAGTAAACTAAAAACTTTAACAAACAGTTTGCTAAAAGATAATAATTCTACTGTAAAATTACGAAATGATCATGTCATTTTATTATAATTACAATTGTGTATCTAATTATAGATATAAGTACAACCACAATACTATTGCTATCTATATTACAGTTTGAATTTATGCACTGATAAGCCAGTAAAATTACATGAAAAGAGTCAAATTATATTAAACTTACACAGAAATGTATGTCCACTGTATGCCCACACTTAATTGGAGTTTTATTTGTATGTTCACATTTATATCCGTGATATCAATGTAAAATTACAAAATTAGTAGATATGTTATATTCTTTGTAAATGCATTATAATTCCTGAATTGCTATATGCATCGTAATCGTTTTAGTATCGCCTACTGTTTCCCTAAGCAAACCCTTTATTCATAGTTACCCGTGCTGAAAAATTCGTCTGGTATTTTTCAGGTCGTTAATACGGCGTATAGCTCATAATAATAATTCACCCTTGCCGGTTCCACCGCTTAATCCATGAAACATGATTAGTCTAGAAACATATCTTCATTACGGTTTTAATTTCCTTTGGATTACGCCATCAAAGTAAAAAATAATTCGGAATAGAATTCGGAGAGAGCATTAAAAAGTTTTTAAACTAAACGGTCGCGAGCTTAATTTCACTTTACATCGATAAAAAAACTTATACAACGGGCCCCCGTCTCTCCCCTGGATTTCCACCACGTCGTACGGTTATCCCGCTCCTGATCCCGCCCGTTTCCTGAAAACAAAAGACGCCCGAGGGCGGATGTGGGGCCGGTCTAGTTCGGGGCGCCCGACAAGAGATATTTTGTCATCAAAGCCGTATAGCCACCCCTTTAGACATAAATGTCTCCACAAAATATAATTAGTGATCCAAGGGTTGTCTAATTTAGATCGCTTCTTAAAGCTCGCCAGCCCATGTGTTTTGGAGATAAAAAAGCCATCAATTGCTCCTGATTTATCTCGACAAAAGAAACGTTAGTTGATACGTACTCTGCTGAGAAAATTTTTATTCAATATTAAACTAACCTGCAGAATAATTTTATCATATTCTTAAAATTCTATATACAGGGTGTTTCTGAAATATGTGCGTTCGTTCAAAAGGGTGATAGAGAGCACAAAAATAAGCTACTGATGGTTCAAAACAGTACGTCTTAAATTGAAAAAAAAAAATCACATGAAGGTTTAAACAAATTTAAAGCCGTGCCTGGTCCGACAGCCAGCTGTACCTTTGATATCGAAGCTGCCGCGCGCCAAAGTACAAAAGAGTTCGAAAATGCTGAAATTTTTTAAAATCATTGTTATTTAATGCTTGAGCCCTTGTACATGATAGTTTTATACGCAGGCTAAATAATACTGCAACACACAGCGCATGTGCACAAGATGCACAGGGTCGGCTGACATTTATGGTTAATTTTCTTAATTAATTTTCTCGAAAACAGAAGCATTCAGTTGCTTAATAAAAGTTGCTCATTTTGCCCATGATCACCCTTTTCAAAGAACGTCCTGTATATACGTGCGTGGGAAGAATAATTCGTCCTCGTGGCCATAAGAATTCCAGAGTATTATGAGTGAAATAGTAATACAATTTTTATCACATATTGTGTGTAGCAACATCTACACGAATTTTGTGGTACTTTATTATTATACGAGAATTGCTTTCAATGTTTATTCTTATCAGAATATAATTCCCATACATAGAAAATTTACAGGTCATATTGTATTTTTTGTAATTTTAATGTGTCTGCAATTTTACACTAACGGCTGTTGTGATTCTCTATAGTTTCACTATTATTTACATTATACCAACTATATCTACAATTAATCAGATAATTGTAATTTTACAATAAAATTACATATTTTTTCAATGTAATTTAAAGTTGTCAGTTTCCTTATTGTAATTTTACAATATGCTAACTGTCACATAGAATCATAATCGCATAATTGTAATTTTACAATAAAATTACATATTTTTCAATGTGATTTAAAGTTGACAGTTTCCTTATTGTAATTTTACAATATGCTAATTGTCACATAGTATCATAATCACATAATTCTAATTTTACAATAAAATTACATATTTTTCAATGTAATTTAAAGTTGACAGTTTCCTTATTGTAATTTTACAATATGCTGATTGACATGGTATCATAATCACATAATTGTAATTTTACGATAAAATTACATATTTTTCAATGTATTTTAAAGTTGATAATTACCTTATTGTAATTTTACAATATGCTTTGTTTGCAATGTGCAGTTTGTAATTTTCCCTCAGTAACGAAATTACATTAAATAGTTCAAATTATTACGAACTATAAAAATCTAGTCGTTGATAATTAGGGGGATCAACGAAGAAAGAGAATAATAAACTAAACCCGACTTACACCAATAACTGCTAATTAAATCAACTTTTTAATGGCCCTCCTTTTTCATGGCCTTCCCTCTGACGGCCTCAAATTATTCCGATGCTCTCTTGTTATCTATCTGTATTATTATCTTCGGGTAAAGGGTTGTGTCGCAGTTTTTTAATTGCCCGCTGTTTGTCTTGTCGTATCTCGTTTGTTTTTTCTTAATCGGCTATTTTCGTTCATTTGTTATGTCTAAGCCGCCGTTGTTTTTCTTTTTTGATGTTAAGTAGTTGCTCAGCAGTGACAGATATCGTTCGGGGTTTTTTATATTGGATAATATTTCTTCCCATAAACGCGGAAGGGTTGGGGAGTTTTAATAAATTGTAAGGGATGCCCGGCCATCTTTGATCGCCTAATGCGGGGCTAATTTTTAACGCTAATCTCTGTTTTGTTTTTCAGGTGAGCCGTGCCACTCGACTACCCGCATTCGTGTGTAAGTACGTTTAATGTAGCTATATATTCATCCCGTCCCAACTTGTGTATACGGGGTGTTGTCGAAAGTGAAGTTTTTCTCTTAGTATACAGGGTGTAAACTATAAAATATTCTCGAAATAGCCACTGGTCTTACCTGTGGTGCATAACTACGCAATGCCCCTGCAGCGTTTTGCTGACATTCGCCGTAGATTTACAACACATAACCAAGTTCAATATTGTCATACGTATGTGCCATTTGAAGGCTCTTTTTAAAAATGAATTATTTTTTAAGCCCTGTTTTTGATTGAGATCCTGTGATGCGCCGCGTTTAGAAGGTACGGTCCTGGCCGCCATTCGAGTAAATCGACCGCCGCCCCCGCTGCATCGCCAGCAGGAGGGCAGGAAAAGAAATGGTGCATTAGAATTTGCACATGTTCGCAGGCACCTGTTCGCGATTGCCGGGAATTGCTCAGATTTACAAACAAATTGAGTTAATCATATGAAAATTTACGGCGAATTCCGGCAATCTGCCCCGGATTTATCCGGGGGGTCGCCTGGTGGCGGCGAAGTGTCACGTTTTTAAAATCTCACCTGCTGAACGCTGTTAAATCCGCCCGCCGAATAAGCAAAGACCGTTTAATATGTACGATAATTTCCTGCAGCTTAATCTGTGACCCTTCGAGATTAAGAAACCTGCAGTTCTTGCGAAATTACTTTTAATTTAACAATGAGAAAGAAGCATGCATTAATGCAAGGTGGTGACATTTTTGCTTTGAAAAATGTAATTTATTTCAATATTCGTTTGAACACATACATAGCTCTGTTTTATTTTATATTAACTTTTAGACCGTCAGCTAGCGCACATGAGTGTCGCGTCATCGAAAAATGTCTGGCATTTTGAGGTATGAAAAAGGTAAGTTAGTTAATGAAGATGAAAAAATAGACATTAATAAGTACCTAACAATTTTCAAATGCCAGACGGTTTTAAATAGCCGAAAGGGTGGTTCATAGGGCTGAACTTGCAAGAAGAAAAATATTCATCGTTTACTTTTTGTCTGGCAATCGAAACAATGTAAATTTTTATTATCAAAATGATAAAAATAAATTGCCAGACGGCTTCCAATGTTCGGAGCCGAGTATCTCTGCGGAAAATTATGTGAAAATTTTTAACATTTTTCAGTGATCTTAATGTACAAAAAAGAGGGCCATTGTGTTTGCGGTATTATAAAATGTTATTCATTTTTCAATGCCAGACAAATTGGCCAGTTCGAAAATTTATAAATAAATAAAAGTCGTGAAAAAATTTATAAAAATTTCAATAATTTATTTTTGTCTGGCATTCTGCATTTCAATTAGAAAAAAAATAATAAAATGATTTAAAATTTGAATTTTTTAATTGATTTATTTATTTAAATTTTCCTATTTTCCATCTTTTCTTGGCTAGGTAAGTCAATTCCGTTGACAGCATCAGATTCAGTAGGAAATTTTACGTCGGAAATATCTTGAGTATGTTTCCCGAGTAATTACAGCTTATAATATGAAGGGAAAAAGTCGAAAAAATTAAAAATTGTATTTTTTACAACTATTTATTTATATATTTTCGAACAGTCCAACTTGTCTGGCATTTTTAATTTGAGTTTGCAAGTTTATTAAAAAACGAATTGCCAGACAAAAAAAAGACTGAAGTTTTTATTAATTTTTTTACAAATATTTAATTTAATTTAATTTTTTAATTTTCGAACAACCTAACTTGTCTGGCGTTTTAACTTGAGGTATAAATATGTAATTTCAATAGTATTGCAAAATGCCAGACAAAAATAAATCGTTTAAATTAGAAAAAAGAGAAAACCAAATTTTCATTATTTTTTTTGTAAATTTTCAATTCATTTATACGTTTTCGAACATCTCAACTTGTCTGGCATTTGTATATTGTGTTTATACGCGTATTTCTAATTGAAATTGAAAATGCCAGACAAAAATACATCATTTAAACTTTAATATATTTTTTACGAATTTTCTTTTGTCTGGTACAATTCATCCATTTTCCAATTTTTCTGGAAAATTTTTTGTGACAAGAAATATGGGTATTAATTTTCAGTACCCGAGATACCAGATAAATAGTGATCACTGAAAATTTTCACATAATTTTCTACAGAGAAACTCGACTCCGAACATTGGAAACCGTCTGGCAATTTATTTTTATCATTTTCATAACAAACATTTTCATTGCCAGACAAAAAGTAAACGATGATTTTTTTTTTTCTTCTTGCTAGTTCACCCGTATGAATCACCCTTTCGGTTATTTAAAACCGTACGGCATTTGAAAATTGTTAGGTACTTATTAATGTCTATTTTTACATCAACTGCCAGACACTTTAAGATGAGTGAAAAACTAATTATTTTATGCAAAACGAAATTAATTTTCCAAATTTTCGATTACGGGTCTGCCCTTAAAACCACTCTTATTTTCATTAACTAATTTTCCGTTTTCAGACCTCAAAATGCCAGACATTTTTCGATGACGCCACACCCATGTGCGCTAGCTCACGGCCTATTTCCATACGTTTAGTCTGTTAGAAAATCATGCAAAAATAAAATTCAAAGTTGAATTTTTTGGATTTAGCGTTGTATAAGTGTTACAAGAGGAGGTGCACAAACTCTAAAGTCCTTAGATAAAAACCTTTTCCGAAAATTCACCATTTCGAGATATGGAGAGAGCCCTTTTAATATTTGAAAAACATGTTTAATGTCTCAAATAAGTGCAATGATAGGTACACGACTTGCATTTAGTACTTACAGAACTATGCCGATAATTCATTTCATTTAACAGTGTTAAGCTATAGAGATATGATACCGTTTCTATATAGCGTAACTTCTACGCCTATGATTTTTTCTGATATAGGTACCTATTTAAAGCAACACATTTACGAAATTAAAAATAATATTTCGTAGTTTTCATATTTGTGTAAATTTTGGAGCTAATTGAATAGAAATGATTTCACTTTTTTATTCAATAGAACATAAGTACATTTTTTCAACATAATTATCATTATTTTCCTTAAGGATACGTTTTTAATTAAAACATTATTTTTAATTTCATTTGCTTTGTTAAACCTAACCTTCAAACTTTTCCACTATTTTTTTTTAAATTTTGTTTGTGCCACCATGTTTGCCTATTTTTATAATTTTTATAGGTTTATTTATTATTTGTATATTAACTTTACTCAGACTTACAATTAGTTATTCTTTGTCAGTTGGTTAATTAGTAATTAAAATTACTTTGGAAAACTGTACTCAATAGTAAAACAACGCATATTATTATGCAATTGACTCCAAAATCTAAGAACATACATATATTTAACAAGAGTAACCTTTTCGTAACCTTATTGTTTTTAAAAAGTCTGTAGACGTATTTGATAAAAAAGCGTAAACAAGAAACTTGTACTTTAGGAAAGAGATTGACCGCTCTAATCTACAGTACTGGTAATTGCCATTGACCAGATAGCTTGTTTATTCAGCTGCAATTTCATATTTTTTTAAATTTCGACACAACCATTTTTCATCGAAATATCGGACTTTTAGTGGAAAAGGATCATTTTGTCTTCATCCATATCTCGGCGACAAAATGATCGTACAGAGAATTGAAGGGCAGTTTCGAAAACTGGAATAAATTTCCTATAAAAGAAAATTTCTCGCTGTCTTTTGTGTTTCGTTGGTAACACTTTACCGTGAATTTTGGTATACCTAACGTAGGCTTTTTATGGTTCTTCAATAATATATTTGAAAATTTCAAAAATTAATGATGTCGAATGATCGCTGAACAAATTTACTAATTTTGCTGTTCAAATCGAATTAAACTCTGTGATACGAGTTTAAAAATAGTGTTTATGTATTGGAACTGACTTCTAGACCTCGAATGCCTCGAAACAATATGCTTTTTAAAAGATAGTAAATAGCATTTTACTCGACAACATCTGTCAAATTATTTTATTTGAACTTTTGAAATACACCTATTTATTTCATAATTCCATGTGATATGTTACTTTGGATCTGCATGTGCGAGTAAATTTTTATTAGTTTAAACTTTTTATGATTTATGTTTTCATTAATTTTATTTCCGCAGCTTTGCACTTCCGCTTTCTACAATTTTGTGTTATCGCGATGTAATTTTTCTATAATTATCATTTCTAATTTAACCTTAAAATTATTTTTTGTAAATTTATCTATTTGAATCTTCCATTGCAGTATAAAGTTTGATAGTAATTCCACTTTTCATTTTCAAAGGTCTTATGATGAAAGAGACTTCATATTTAACTGGCTGACTTCATATTTAATTAGATTCTTTCTAATCAAAATACAGGGGCTCTTGAGCTTTTGAAAGGATAAAAAAAAACATGTTACAACACACTCATCAAAGGAATGTAATTGAAAGTCAATTATTTTGAACTACAGTAGGATCATATTCGGTGCAAAATAAATCATTGCCTATCAAGGGATCCAGTGCAGTACGGTTTTAAGGGGTTTAGAAATTGAATAATTTATTTATGCATTATGAAGGGATGAAGGGATCAGTTCACGTCTGGCGCCTCTGTTCTACAAAAATCCCTTTATTCTCATAAACTATTTTAAATGTAATTTATTATAAATCCAATTTGTTTCTTAAATTACACATATGTACGACATTTTACCTTTGTACGCGCCACAGTTATTTACTTGTTTTTTGAAGGCAGTCTCTGATTTACAACCAAGCTCACCAGGTTAGTATTTGACGTATAACCGACCACTTCGTATACTCGATCCACCTGAGCTACTACAGCTACTACCAGAACACAATGCGTATGATGCGGTATTTTAGATTATACATTCAGTTTCATTTTAAATTTGAAATGATTCATCTTACGCGTCCTAAAAATGATGACACGATTTTCCTTCGATAAAAGACCGAACATTTTTTGCTCTACTTTGCATCGAATACGATCCTACTGTAATTTCACATGATTACTCTTGTAAAATTACAATAGAATTACCCTTGTGAGATTACAATAGTATTGATATTACTGTGAAATTACATAACGGTGCTAATAGATGTCAGAAAATAAATAGCAATTTCTTTTATAATTTTAAAATTTTTTTCACGTGGCAAAATACCCAAAAAATAAAAAAACGAAAACTATGCCACAAATAAATAACTTTGGGCAATATAAATAATTGCAATGTAAATTGCAGATCATTATGTACTTTGAGGTGATTATTTTTCTACTTAAATAATGATGTATCAAGGTAAAATACATTGCTATAATTGAAATCTTTCCCAGGGCCAATAAAATCTGGCGATGAAATGATAATAAAATAAGCATCACGACATCTTCCGGACGCGGCTCCGTCTCCCAAGGGGGGGGGGGGGAAGTGGGGTAGGAAACGGCCCTTAATAGGCTCCCCGAACATAAAACAAAAGTATGCATCGATAACAAGATCCCGGAATACTGACAATTTTCCGGAACGGCGGTCCGCGCCGCGGCGGTATTGGATTTCTTTTTCAATCAAGCCGGCGGTGCAAGTTGGCGTGCTTGGCTTGTTTTTATTGAAAAATTATTCAATTATAAAGTTTTTAAACAGATTGGAAATCACACGGTTCGCTGGGGGGATGAATCTCTGAGGTTGGGATTACCGGGGTCTGGTTAGATATCGGAATAAAAATTGCTTCGTCCGCCGGGCTACGGTTTCGATTTAAATGTAATTTTGGCGTTTTAATGGAGTGGAGTGCTAAGTTCGGCGAGATCGAAAATATTTCCTCGATAGGTCGCGCTGGAGAAGTCTCTGTAGGATTCCTGGAATTCTCGTTTAGAATTTTTAAATTGCCAGTGTTGCGAGAAACAACTACTCCGCGGGCTATATGCCCCGACCGGCATTGAATTACACTCGCAACACCTAGTGCAACAGCTAGGATCACTCGTCAGTCTAATCCACCAGGCACAGACCGGTTTCGGACTTATTGGTCCTCATCAGTATGTCGTAGGTGAGACAACCGACGAACGATCAAGCTGTTATAGTGCCGCATACTCACGACAAAGAGGTACATAGTACGCTAAGCGCAAAAAATCCAAATATTAAATGTAATGTGATAAATGTGTAAAAATGTTTTTTCGCCTTCTAGGCGATAGTCGTGCACCAAAGTACCCGGCAAATTTTAGCAGATCGCTTCCTACCGTAGTAGCCATTTGAATGGCATAGTGGGAAGTCAGCACGACAGATGGAGCCATTTGCGCTTCGCGTACTCGTTTAGAATGTTTAGATTCTGTAAAATTGCGAATTTCCTTAAAATCATATTGTAATCTCAACGAAGTCTTTGAAATATCATGCTGGTATCATGAAAAAACTGAATGCAATTAGAATCAAGGTCATTTATTATTTTAACGCCACACACGGTATATGAATCTACGTTATATAATTAATAGTATATTATACAGGGTGACTCACAAACGGTGACCAAAAATGAAATCTCGTATTGGTGAATTTTTTTTTTTCGTATAAAGTTTTTATCTAGCTTCCTTAAAAAGATACAGGTTGTTAAACTTAAAACAATGTTTTCAATTTTTTTTTAAATAATTTAAAAACTAGGGGCACATGTATGTATAAATCGCTTCTCCATCGCAACAGTTAGGCCTTATTAGGCCTCCTTTCACTACTCGAGTACTTTTCTTCAGACCATCCTATTACTACACGGCTTGGTGGCAAAGTCTCGTACAATTTTTTATGTATGATAGCATGGTCTTGAGTTACAGAGATTTATTGCTCTATTCTCATTACCATTTTATCGGGGACCACACGCAGGCGGAAGGTGTTGAGCGACCCAGGTCTCTGGTAGGCTGCCACAGCCACATCCCGTGCCTGCGTTAGGTCACCCATCCAAGTTCCAGCCTGCGTCCGTGATGCTTACCTCGGCCGATCAAAATCCATCGGCCAAGACACCCGGGTAGGCGGTCCCCCACATGTACGTATGTAAACATAGTTAAAAATCTTAGGCCTTTTCCTAAAATTCATATGCTCCAGTTGCGGAGATACAGGGTATTGGTGGCATATTTTTCTAAATAAAATAGTACGCCACTGCTTTACGGTAACAATCATGATATTTTCGGATTCGCCTTTTACGTGAGTTAATGCTCAAAAATACCTCCATTTCCATTAACACAAGTACGACATCTTTTTAGTAGCGAAAATGTAATTTGTTCGAAATTTATTGTTGCTTGAATCTGATGAAACGCGTTATTTATTCAAGTCAAGGTTTTAGTGGGATGAAGATCAATAAATAAAAAGAACACTATATTTTAAATCATTGCCAACGTTTCGGTGTTATTTTGCACCATCCTCAGAGCTCGAAATTTGAAGTGTCTTGTCCAACTTAACCGTTCTAAATATTAAGAAGATGGTATCTAGATACTTATATGTGTATTTATAATTCAGGGAACAATTTCAACGCGGTTTTCTTTTACAGTAAAAATTGTTGTAACGTCTTAGATATTGTTCAGCAGAATGACAGTAGAAAACTGTCATTCTGCTGAACATAGAAAACTGTCATTCTGCTGAACAGTACCTAAAACGTTACAACAAAAAGCAACAAATTAAATTGTCTACAATACATCGCCATTAGGATGATTAAAAAAAATTACTATTTTTTTTCAAAATCTCCCCTTCAAAATTTAGAGGTCGCGCATCGCGATTTTCTATTTTCCATTTAAATAACATGGGAAAACTTATTTTTCAATTTCAGAATTTTATATCTTAAAAACTAATAGACAGATTTAAATGACCGGAAGAGAATTAAACGTTCTACAAAAAATATCTCTTGTTTTTTTTGATACTCGTACAAAAGTTATTCAAATTCAAAGTTAAATTTATGTAATAATTACACTTTTTTCTTCAGTTTCAGGTAAAATGATTAAAGTTATCATGAAATATTATAAAAAAAAGGCATTTAAAAGTCAAAATTGATAAGTTTAAGTCTTAATTAATATGACCGAAAAACCCACCATTTCTAGGAAGAATCAATTAAAATCCTTTTTATTGTCATAATTCTTTAAACATTTCTTCACTTAAAAATGTGATAGAGGATAAAGTGAAATTTGAACATTTCAATAAAGTGGAAATAAAAGAAATATAAAATATAATCTATTTTAACAATTTCAAACAAAAAAATAGCGATGAAAAATATTAAAGTGTACGAGAAGGACGATGTACTAAAAAATAGGCATACGGACTAAATGCATATTGACGTAATATATTGAAATATATAAGGAATTTCAAGTGATTTTGATTATTAAATTTTTTATTGTATAAATAATTATTAATTATTAAATTATTTATTGTATCATTTGGAAATTTATATTTAAGACACATATTGTTATTAGATATAGAAATATTGTAAAATATAATAATAAATTATGTAAAATTTAGGTAATAAGGTAAAACGCGTGTGAATAATGAAAAAATTTGAAAATATGAGAATATGAAGACTTGTATTTAATCAGAAGTGAAAGAATCAAAGTGGGACACTATAATTAAATCTTGGATGTTTGTTTCTTCACATATTTAATAAAATTCACCCCGCGAATTTTTTCGTGCTTATTTACACCATGTATATTCTTATTTTTTAGAATACTCTTGACTTTAGAAATATTTTACATTTTTTTTTTCTATATGGACAATCCTACTACAACTGTACGTTCGTTATTTGTTGAAATACAATTCCAACAAGACCCCTGCATCACTTTCTTGGAATTAAACGCATTCAACGCCCAAGGTAGAAAGGCATTGACAGAAAACTCCAAGGCACGCCCCTGCTGCGGTAAATTGTTACAGTACTTCTGATAACAGAACTTTATTGGCTTATTCTTTTCTTGGAATTATATCTCAACGAATATTGTACAGTCGCGTAATCGTGCCATCGGCATTGATAAGAAATTAAGGGGATATCCCGTATCCATCTTCAGACTATCCCGCGGAAGTACAGCTAAGTAAGCTCCTCCGTTATAAGGCATGGTCTTCGGAAAATCTCCTCATCTTGAGGCGTGCCACGTATCCCTTAATTAATCAAATAAGAAGTGTCGTGTGTCTAAGAAGAACGATAGAACTCGGCGAACATATTGTTAATATGAACGATATATAAGACGGCTCCGCGAAGATGATACGCTGGCGGCACGGTAGGGCCCAGAAGGCGACACCTGAAGTAATGAGTTCGGGAGATGCTAGACGGGCATATGTTGCATCCTATATACACGTAAATAGCGCGCCTTGAACCACCCAGTCGATCGCTGATAACGATAATAAAGCGTCGGACGGTGTCGCGTCATTCCAGGGGCGGCCTCCGAAAATTGTAACAATTTTTAGAACTATATTCAGGGTGTGGCGTCTTTAATGCAGAAAATTAAAAACCTAGACTCTTGACAATAAATGAAGTAAAATAATATATGCTACCATAAGGCGATTATGAGATTTCAGTATCAAAAATATTTTCCAAAAAATTACAAAAAGTGACAAAATGTTAATGCCGGTCCTGTTTAACATAGCGCAAAAAACATTGACCTAGTCCGCACTCCGTACGGCACCTGTGGAGTGTCATTCAGTGTCAGTGTCAGTACGCGGGTGAATTGCTGCTAAGTTGTGTCAAAAAGATCTTCTTCTACTGTTTAGACGTTAAGTGTTTATTAAAGACATTTCTTATTTTTTATTTTTTAAGTTATTATTTTAACTAAATCGGCAATGGATAACGAGGACAACAATAATACGTTTACTACTATCGAACGGTGGCGGTAAGTTTGCATCTTTTTTGTTTGTCGTGATCCAACCTATCACTTGCTAAAATAATAGTAGTCTTTTCTGTAACACCATGTACTTTGTTTCTACAAACCTCTTGTCTGGGATTGCACATTATCATTTACAGTGAAATAGGTAACTGATTGAATTTTATGTTTATTTTTCCTTTTAATTAAAACGAGAGGATTGTATTAAACTCGCCAAAATTATTTATTATTGCATTAAAACATTTTATCTCTTTTGTGTGTATTTCATACATTTTAATTTGGCAACACTGATTTGCGCAAAGGGTTGACTATCTGTTAAGTTCGGTTCGGCAAGCGTGCGCTGATGTTAATCGAATGGCATGACATTTTTTGACCAGGACCGACTAAGATTTATTTCTTCGCTACAAAATTGAAGTTCAATTTTCTTGACAAATCGTTGGATATATGAATTTCTTATATAAGGCTTTTTTATTGCATATATTCCTAGGAATCTGCATTTTATTTTTTCTGCACTAAAGACGCCACACCCTGTATACAAGGCGTCCCGGTACTTGATACAAAAAAGTCGAGTGCAAATAGATGAAATCAAAATAATATCAGTCCTTCATATAATTTTTTTTCCTACGGGCCTTCGTTTACAAATTACGGTCCCTCAAAGGTGCAAATTAAAAAGTTATTTTTATTTACAGTCTTTAAACTATTATATTCAGCATAATGCAAATTTGGTGATCGATAACACATGCGTACAGCTTGTTTTTGATGTTGTAAGTGAACCTTCATTATGCCGAGAACGCTAGGGACGGACTATGCCCAATGGTTAACAACCCAGAGTTTTTGCATAGATGACGATCTCAATCTGCCTGCATAAAAAATAAGTTTCCTGAAGAATTTGCCAACGATAAAACCCTCTTGGTTCAACTCGGTAAAATTAACAGTTTAGGAAATATTTGCGATTTTATGTCACAGTGTACATCGAGCGGCGCCTCCACCATTTTTTGTTTTTAATTTTTAATTGAACATACATAATTACTATGTTAGAACCGTAAATATTTTTAAAATAAGAGCCAAGAAAATCTTACTGTCTGCTAATGTAATTTTTACTAACAAAATTTGATACACATAACACAAAATACAAAAAAAAATAAGAATAAGTTAAAGTAAGTTCAAAAAATAATTTAAAAGAAAAAAATATATCAAAATACATTTTCAATATGGACACCTTCCACCTCTACACATTTCCTAAGTTTAGAATGTTATTTGTTTGTACGTACATGAAAAATCATTTCTGGGGTATGTCTAATATTTTCACAATGGAAATTATTTCTTTGTAGCAATTCATCCATTGTCTGTACTGGGGTTGAGTACACTAAACTTTTCAGGTATCCCTACAGGAAGAAGTCGATCGCATTAAAGTCTAGAGGACGTGGTGGCCATGAAATTGGGCCTCCTCTCTCTCTATTCATTTATTATTAAACACAATGGATAAATAATTTGGTACATCAATATTGAAATGAGGAGGAGCCCCATCGTGCATGAACCAAACGTTTCTTCGGGTGTCTAATGGAACATCGTCTAATAGTGGCTGCAAATTATTTTCAAAAACTCCAAATATCGATGTCCATTCTGACGTTCTTCAAAAACATATGGACCTATTAAATTCACTATTTTAATAATTTAATAGGTCTATACGTTTTTGATAAACATCTGAATGGACATCGATATTTGGAGTTGAACTTACTTTAACTTATTTTTGTTTTTTTTTCTAACATAGTAATTATGTATGATCAATTAAAAATTAAAAACAAAAAATGGTGGAGGCGCCGCTCGATGTACACTGTGACATAAAATCGCAAATATTTCCTAAACTGTTAATTTTACCGAATTGAACCAAGAGGGTTTTATCGTTGGCAAATTCTTCAGGAAACTTATTTTTTATGCAGGCAGATTGAGATCGTCATCTATGCAAAAACTCTGGGTTGTTAACCATTGGGCATAGTCCGTTCCTTGCGTTCTCGGCATAATGAAGTTTCATTTACAACATGAAGGTATGAAAAAAATGTATATGATGAACTGATATTATTTTGACCTCATCTAATTGTACTCGATTTTTTTGTATCAAATACCGCGACACCTTGTATACAGGCTGTTTCAAAAAGGCCTCCCGTAAATATAGTGGGTGATAGTACGACAAAAAAATTAGAATTTTTTGTCATAAGAGCTATATGTGTATCTTTTCTTGTTTTCGAGATACAGAGCGACAAAATAATAATTTTTAAATAGATATTTTACAAAAATTTCCAAACGGTGCGAAATATTTTTATGAAATTTAGTCTTCCTGGGTTTTTAAGGATGTCAAATGCGCTGGTCTAATTATTTTTTGGATATTTCAAAGAAGGCGCTATTTATGCTACATTCCTATTACATTTTAAGTTCTTATTTTTTGTAAGGTTAGGTTTCTTACCATTCGGGCTCTAATTTCTAACGTACAATTTTATTTTCTAAAAATAATGTACTCTTATTAGAACTTCCTAATGTGGACGGTTTTCGAGAAAAAAGGCTTTAAACTCTTACAATATTACGGTGAATAAAATAAGTAACTTTTCTCAAAGTAGGCTTATGTCAAAACTTATTGATGGATGTCTCATAAACAATAAGTTTTGACATAAGACTTTGAGAAAAGTCACTTATTTTATACACCGTAATATTGTAAGAGTTCAATTAAAAGCCCTTTTTCTCGAAAACCGTTCATATTAGGAAGTTCTAACAAGAGTGCATTATTTTTAGAAAATAAAATTGTACATTAGGAATTGGAGGCCAAATGGTATAAAACCTAACCTCAAAAAAATTAGAACTTGAAATGTAATACGAACGTAGCATACCTAACTAGCGCCTTCTATGAAATATCCAAAAAATAATCAGACCGGCGTATTTGGAATTCCGAAAAACTCAGGAATACCGAATTTCATAAAAATATTTCGCATCGTTTGGAAATTTTCGTAAAAATTCTATTAAAAAAAATTTAATTTGTCGCTCTGTATCTCGAAAGCAAGAAGAGATAGACATATAGTTCATAAAACAAAAAATTCTTACTTTTTTGTCGTACTATCACCCCCTGTATTTACGGGAGGTCTTTCTGAAACAGCCTGTATATAAAGAAAAAGAAAAATCAGTAATGTATTCAGGGTATAGTCGACAGTGCTAAGGGCTAGTGAATTAAGGACACCCTGTGTTGTCAAGCTTTCGGAAATGTTTATTTCCTTTCTCAAGACATCTACAAATAATATACGTTAGAATAAGTTATAAAAACTTATTATATGTATACCTTCAAAGCATGACATAATATTACCATCAAAAAAAAAGAAAGTTCCATAAACATTATTAAAATTGTATCGATTCGCTTAATAGTTAAAGTATTAAAAGTATAGTCACTTTATTTATAAACAATTTTGCAGTCAGTCATTACACACATTTAAACAATTATAAAAGTGCAATGTCACTCAATGTGAACCAATTTTTGATATATTCTACCAATATTATTTTTATTTTTTATCAAAATACATTTTTTGTTGTACTACTATTCAAATAAAATCATTAGTTAATGAGGTTAAAGAATAGCTTGATAGAAACACCTAGCATTACCAATTACAATACCAACTGAAAACGGAGGCGGTAAATATCTCCAAATTTGAAAATAACAAGATCGGTAAATTTTTATATTTATCAAAATGTAATGTTTTATTACATTCTTTGTTTCTGTTTAAAGTGCATTAAAAGTGCAAATATTCATAATTATCAATTTTAAATATTACTTCTAAATGGTATTTATGAATAATTTAAGTTAAGTAAATAAATGACGGTTTAAATTACGGTTACAAATAAGTGTAGTTTAAAGTGACAATTATTCAGAACTGTATATTTAAAGTGCATTATAACTGCAAATGTTCATAATTATTAATTTAAAGTACTACAAAATGGCGATTATGCACAATTTCTAATTTCAATTGTACTTTTACAAGTAAATAGCAATTTAAAATGGCAATCACAAATAAATAGCAATTTAAAGTGCCTGTTTATGCATAATTTGTAGTTTCAATTGTCGTTTAAAAAAAATTGCAGTTTAAAATGGCAATCACAAATAATCATTTCAAATCCTCTTCAATATAAAAGACAATCTAAACTGAAAATGATGTGTAATTGAAAGTTTTGAATGCATTTAGTAATTACATATTCATGAATGGTAGTTTAAAGTAGTAATTATTCATAAGTGTCTATTTAAAGTGTATCAACACTATAAATAATCATAATTGTCTATTTAAAACACTAGTTCAAAGCAGCAATTATGAATAATTTAGATCGGCGTTCAGGTAAATAATAATTGAAAATGATACTTGCAAGTAACGGTAGTTTAAGGTGGCAATTACTCACAAAGTGTATATTTAAAGTGCATCAAAACTACAAATAATTATAAAACATAACTTCAAAATAGCAAGAGTCCGTTTAAAGTGGGACACATATATTTGTAATTGTCAATTTTAAATACTACTTCTAAATAACAGTTATGCAACTTAGCAATTGTTTATAGGTACTTTAAACTGTATCTAAATTAACAGTGATTTATATATAACTAATTTTATTTTAATTCATTGACCCATATTGTAGTTTTAAATTAGCAGTTATACATAAATAGTAGTTTAACGTAACAAGTGTTCAAAAGGCTCTATTTAAAGTGCATCACAAGTATCAGTTTCAGTCCGTTTATAATACTGTTTCAAAATAACAATTATGTATAATTTAAATGGGCGCTATTGAAAAAACAGCAGTTTAAAGTGATGATTATAAATAAGTGCCAGTTTAAAATGACAGCTGCACTTAATTCTTAATTTAAAGTGCCTATTTAACATATTTGCCAACTGAAAGTGCTAGTTCAAGTAAATATTATGCAAAATACTATAACTTAAATTTAAAATATCAGATACATAATACTGGTTTAAAACGGTAATTAACTTTATTTAAAGTGCCAGTTTCAATTATAAAATTTACATATTTACTTATTTCAGTGCAAGTTAAAGTTTAAAATTACAATTATGCAAGTACATTATGTTAGTTGAAAATTTAAAAGTACGGTGAATTAAATCGTAAGTTTAAATTACCTATTTAAATATTATCCACAGCACTAGTTAAAACTGTAGTTAAACAAATTTTGAATTTAAAGTTCCAGTTTCAAATAAAAATTATATGTACTAAATATTTATTGGTTGAAGAAGTCAATATTTAAAATAATGATAGTTTGTTATTATTGTATTGATTTAAAGTAGAATTAACTAAAATTTAAAGTGACAAGTTAAAAAATTATGCTTAACACTTTTCTGAGTGTAGATTCAAATTTGTTAGTAAAAAATATATATTTTTAATTTGCGCGGAGTGTGTTACATTCCTTATATTACTTTAATTTTTATCAGCACTCGAGCAATTTTCATTCCTACCGAGTACGCATCTCGCCACCCTCGATTAAATATACAAATTATGTGTCTTAAAACGTCCCATTAGATGGAGCCCCGCAAGGAACGATATTCCCAAAATGCCGATATTAATTCCTGTTATTTTTTCCGTGTTCAAATTAGGCGTGAATAGGGCAGGGCGGCCTGCCCATCAACGGCGGCGCAAAGTAGGCGTTCGCAACTGTTGAGAGCGGTAAAAAAAGACAAAACGGCAAAGAAAAATTAGCAAATACAAATACAAAGTACTGCTAAAATATAATTCCGCCCCGATACATCTACTGGGACATATTATCATTAGCTATGTAAAATTCCGCCGCTTGAGTTCTGCCCCACGTCGGGCGCCGAGCGTCCTCTTCTCGAACGCTGTTTCGTTCGCGCTTTAGGGAAGGACGGAAGGTCGTTCGGTTTCAGATCGCGATGGGGCCTGCCTGCTGCCGAACTCTCGTAATGCCCTTGGGAAGACGAAATAATTACGAGAGCTCAAGTTAAAACTCGAGAAAAATTGTGGACCATTTTTATAATCATTCACCTTTCTGGGAGAGAGTCAGAGTGTATTCTGCCCTCTCTTTAGACGATACAGTCGACGGGAGAGATTGTTTTTCGTCGGGGATAATAATTAGATAGTCCTTTTTGTGTATAAACTCACTATGTCGGCTATATTTTAATATACATGCTTAAGTATTATCAAATATTTATAGTGGTACTTAGTCAATTTTAAGAAAAAGTTCATAGTTTTTATTTTCTGGGCACTTTGTCAATAATCCTAAATCAAAGTGTAAATAAAGAAGTCTTTAATAATATAGTAGTAAATATCTTGAAACTTTTTATTGAGTCAAAGATAAGAACAATTCGAAAATAAAATAAATTAAATAGCCTGGTTAATATATTAACACCCATTAAAAATGACAATTTTAGCAATATATGGTTAAGAATATATATGCTATAATTCATGATATACTGTATAGTCTGATATCTGATATCAATTGAAGAACCAAAAGGATGACAGTATGTACCAGGTTCGGTCACAGACGCAGCAACTCTGAATTGAAATATTTGAAAAACTTGTTCCCACATTTATTTAGCCATACCCATATACAGGTCTGGTCGAACTAAACGTGCTGGCGGTAGAAATGTATAGGCCCAGTTGAAGAATGCGCGTGCGGGCAAACGGCGTTGTTGTCGACAAGTCGCCTGGTAGTGCAGTGCAGCAATGCATAATTTGGTGTGATTCAAGTAATTCTAATTTATTATAGGCACCTTCTATTAATCATTCATATTACAATTGCGAAAGGGAGAAATAAGAGGGATATTTGGTTTAATAATATTATTACAATATAGCACTTTGGAGACCTTTTGAACATCAATATAATAAAATTGTTTGAGGACATAAATAATTAAAATATGTTGTTGGTTAAATGAACATATAATAGAAATTTTCTACACATTATATACAAATTATTATAATTTTTTACCTTTAGCAGAAAACTTTTTTTAGGGACGCCTATATTGTTTATACTAAAAAATATTTCGTGGTCTGTATCTTAACAGGCGTTTACTTTTGTAAAGTTAGCCAAAAACACAACATATGTAAACCAGCAGTTTTACTCCGCTATCGGCACTTTGATCTCAGTCAGCAGTTTTATGTGTCCTTGGATGGAGAAGCATTGATCAGAGCCGTTATAGCAATTTTTTACAAGATAGATAAATAGTGATAAACATAAAAATACTAAAATTATTAATTTAAATAATTGTTAATAGTTTTATCGTCAAACTTTTCATCTTAGGACGTTTATGCGATATACAGGATGATTCACAAATGGTGACCAAAAATGACACCTCGTATTCTTTGGTTAATTTTAAGGGGAGTTTTTCCTATAAAGTTTTTATTTAAGACGCTTCGTTAAAAAGATACAGGGTGTTAAACTTAAAATATTTTTAATTTTTCTAAATAATTTAAAAACTAGTAAGTGAAATAATTTTAAGTCTGAAGACTTTTCCTAAAATTTACATGCTCCAGTGACGGAGATAGAGGATATCTGTAGCGTATTTTTCTAAATAAAATAGTACGCCATTGTTTTACGGTAACAACCATGATCTTTTCGGATTCGTCTTTCAACTTTCTACCAATTACTACTCTCTTATGTTTTTCGAAAAATGTTTGATTTTCGAGTAAAACTTAAAAAACCAACTGAATACACTTTTACTTAAATGACTTGACAAACACTAATCATTCGATTTATTTATTCGAATAAAAAAAATAATAAAATTAGTAATTTTAATGATTTTATTTGAGTAAATGCTCAAATATACCTCCATTTCCACGAACACAGGCCCGACATGTTTTTAGTAACGAAAATGTAACTTGTTCGAAATTTATTGTTGCTTGAATCTGATGAAAAGCATTATTTATTCTTTTTTCTAACTGCTCAGAATGTCAAAATTGCTATCGCAGCCTACTATGTAATTTTGAATTGCATTATATACAAATATCGAAGTGTGTTCTCAGTTCGTTTTTTAAGTTACAGATACTTGCCCCTTAACTATCATATAGAATCATTATATCAATTTTCTTCTTTTTCTTATAAACAAATAATTTCGTGAAGTGGTTTTGCGGGTTGGGAAATATATCAAAGTACTAAGAAAAAACTCTCTGAAAAACAGTTAAATTAAAAAAAAATGTTCAAATGAGTCATATAAGTTCCAAGATATCAAGTGTCAAAGTCAACAAGCGTTAGTTGCAAAACAACAAAAATTGAATTTGGTAGGTTTTTTTCACATTTTTTCTGTTTTGGCTATCTAGCAACATATTTATGTGGCTAGACTTGCACGAGTATCAAAATTCTATCTTGTACGAAACTTCATAACAAATAATATCATTAGTAGTGGTTTTTTCTGAACTGCTTATTTACAAAGTTATATTGGAAAAAATTGGAAAAATTTAAAATGCAATTTTTGCGTATTTACAACTTTTTTCCCTGGCGCTATAGGCTATTGAATATATCCAAAAAACAGGATTAAAAGGAAGTTTGACGTTCAAGCTATTTTTTGAATTGTTCAAAGGGTCATTTTAAATGAAAAAATCGCGGAGTGCTATTAAATTAGAGGGTGGAAATTGGAAATAGGGGTGAAAATGCACCCCTTCCAGTTTTTTAATTGTAACTCGAAAACGAAGCAAAATTTCGCTGTAGTTTATAGAGAAAATTATTTAGAGAATTGAATTTTCCATGGAAATAGCTTATTTAAAAAATTTAAAAGGAAAATTGTATGCAAAAAAATCGTTAATAAACAATTTCAATAAAAGCAAAAAATTCGATTTACTGACTTTTTTTACTTTTTTGCCTCTAGTTTTCTTTTGAGTAAAGCTAGGTATAGGCATTGCTTCATAGAAAAAAGAGTAGATAAAATTTCCTTCAAAACAAGCGGTTGTAAAGTATTTTTGGATGGAAGTTGACTGATATATGGCCGCTCAAACTTAACCAATTTTTCGATTTTCGTCGCGTTTACCCTTATACGTTATAATTCTCATTTTTTGCAAAAAAGGAAAGAAATAAGACGTGCGAGTATTCTCATCACATGACTTGTTCGAAAGGTCATTAAAAATTAAAAAACCGCGGGATGCTATTAAATTAGAGGGTTGAAACTGAAGATAAGAGGTGAAAATGTACTTTTGCAGTTTTTTAAATATAGCACGAAAACGAAGCAAAATTTCGGTATAGTCCATAGGTAAAATTTTGTAGAGAATAAAATTTCTCATCTCAATGGCTTATTTAGAAAATGTAAAAGGAAAATTTTATGCAAAAAATCGTTAACAAATAATTTTAAAGAAAGCAAAAAATAAGATTTTTTAATTTTTTTTACGTTTTTAATAAAATAATTTAGTAAAAACTTGAGAATTTACGTACAATAAAGTTTATTAATAATGTATATACAGTGTGTCCACGGATGGAGTTGACAAGAGGAGAAACTCTTTTGTTTTTGACTTTATCGAAAAATATCACTCTTTATAAAAAAATGTGCCCTTCGAAAAAATGAGACTGTCATACAAACATCTTAGATTAGATATACAGGGTGCTCATAAATTAAAACTCAAGAAGGAAGTATCATTATTTATTATTTAACACAACATTTTTATAAAACAAATCTGTTTATAACGTCAAATAATGTCCTAATATAAATTTCAAAATAAAAATTGGGAAATTCAATTCTCTAAATAGTNTTAGATATACAGGGTGCTCATAAATTAAAACTCAAGAAGGAAGTATCATTATTTATTATTTAACACAACATTTTTATAAAACAAATCTGTTTATAACCTTAAATAATGTCCTAATACAAATTTCAAAATAAAAATTGGGAAATTCAATTCTCTAAATATTTTTTCCTATGAACTATAACGAAATTTTGCTTCGTTTCGAGCTACAATTAAAAACTGAAACGGGTGCATTTTCACCCCTATCTCCAATTTCCACCCTCCAATTTAATAGCACTCCGCGGTTTTTTCATCTAAAATGACCATTTCAACGATTCATGTAATAAAATATCTTGAACGTCATAGTTCTCTTAAAATCCTCTCTATTCAATAGCTTACTAACTTATATTTTCATAGTAGGTATACGGGCGTCTGGTAAGTCGATGCATTCGTTGCAGGAGGTTATATAGTACAAGTAATTTGTGATATATTTCCTTAATATACCATATTCCGAAAACGATTAGTTTCCGATCTACAGGGTGTTAAAGTTTTAATTAAAAAATACAAATTTATAAAATTGCGGAAACCGCTCAGAATATTTTAATGAAATTTTATAGGCTTTGACAATTAACAACAATACATGTTTTACGATAAAAATATTGTTTTCGGTTTCATCAGGGGCGCGTGCACTGTCTCTGGATATTTTTAAAGAAAAAATTATACCCCACTGATTTTTCTTAAAATAAAACTTATTTTTGGTTTAAATAACTAGATGGATTTCACAGGGTCATTTACAGTGTACGATAATTCACTAAACTAAGAAATCTAAATAAAAAATTTGGAACGAATACACCGAGGATGGATTTTTCGAGACAAAACGTCTGAATCCGGTTAGGGCTGAGGCAGTACAGTATTGGGAGTCATGACTGCTTGCAAAAAATGTAATAAAATTTCCAGGGTCGTATTTAAAAAAATGAAGTTGATGATGGTCCTGGAGAGACGAAACGTTGTATATAAAAATTGATTATGCCATTCGATAGAGGGCAGAAAGTGGCCATGAGAAAGTGTTCTTCTTTTTTCAATATCACCTCAACAAGGTTGAAATGAAACAAAAACGGATTTTCGAAATTTCTGTTTTTTTCAAATATTTCGAAAACTGTCATTATCATGTTAGCCTTGATTTTTTAGAGGCATAATGTTGGTCCCCTGATTATG
>NW_019416510.1:0-11727 GCF_000390285.2 Anoplophora glabripennis
CTATATTAATTCGCGAAACAAAGAAACTATTTTATCAAAATAAAATTTCCAATTCCAATAATTCCATACGCACTGCGTGGAATATTGTTTCTGAATTATCTAATAAAAAAAAAGAGGAATCGAATATTGTAACTATCCAAAGTAATAATAAATTAATAGACAATCCTTTAGAAATTGCTTCAACTTTTAATAGTTACTTTACTGGTGCTCCAATGAATGTTGTAAATAAAATTCGTGGTTCTGATCATACTGCAAATTATGTAGAGTAAATGTAAATGATGTATTTTTGGATAATACACAATTTTTCTTTTTCCGCTTACTGAGCAGGAATTGTTTAGAGTGCTTAGTCAAAAATTAAAAAATAAAAGGTCAGCTGGAGCGGATGGCATTCCCTTCTTTTTAATAAAACGTGCATTACCGGCTTTAATAGAACCACTAACTTTCTTGATCAACTTATCATTTCAGACAGGAGTTTTTCCGGAGATACTAAAAATAGGGAAAATAATTCCTGTTCTAAAAAAGGGGGATCCACAGTTATTAAATAATTACAGGCTTATTACTGTGTCCTGTGGTTTCTCAAAAATTTTTGAATACGCCTATCTAGATAGACTAGTGTCGATTATAAATAAATATAGTATTTTAACCACTCATCAACATGGATTTCGAGCAGGATTTTCAACTACTACTGCCATACATTCTTTTTACGGTAAAATTGTTAAATGTATTGACATGGGTGAGTGCCCCGTAGGCATCTTTTGTGACCTTAGTAAGGCATTCGACTGCATACAGCATGATAACTTACTACAAAAATTGTATAAGTATGGTGTCCGGGGTTCTGCTTTAAACTGGATTTCTACTTTTTTAAAATATAGAAAACAATATGTGTCTATTACTTCTACAAGTGATGACTTTACTAACGAATTTAAATCTGAATCTAATTCCATTGACATGGGTGTTCCTCAAGGTTCAGTCATAGGCCCTGTACTATTTATTCTTTATATAATTTGATTGGAGCGTTCGATAGGTAATAACTTTTTCACAATGTATGGTGATGATTTATCATTAATTATTTCAAATAAGTCAACAAAAGACCTGACTACTAACCTAGAAAATACATTGTACAATGTGTCTAAGTGGTTCAGTTGTAATAACTTATATTTAAATACCGACAACACTAAATTAATTAGATTTCACAATAGGCAAAAAAAATGCGAGTCTGTTACGGCAAATATTAACAACTGTACTATTACCAATGATGAAACAGACTGTGTCAAATTTTTAGGAGTTACTTTGGATGATACATTAAATTGGAAAATGCATTGCAATAATCTTATATCTACATTAAGTTCAGTAAGCTACTTAATGAAGACAAGGAAAAAAAAAAAGCAAAAACAACAATTGTTAAATTTATATTATGCATACGTGGAGTCTAGATTGCGTTACGGAATATGTTTTTGGGGTAACTCTACCTTGTCTCATTCAGTTTTTGCCATACAAAAACGTATTTTAAAAATAATTGCTGGCATACCAAGTCATCGTACATGTAGAGATATATTTAAGAATTTTAATGTTCTTACGTTAGTATCATTATTTATTTTTGAAGGAGTCTTTAATTCTCAATAAGGATATACATACAATCAATACCAGACAATGCTATGATATCCGAATTCCTTTTGCAAAATATGCCAGTAACAGCTAATTCACCGGATTGTTTGGGATTTAAGATATATAACCATTTACATTACACATTACAATATCTCAATTTAAACAAAAACTGAAATTATTTTTAGTAGATAAGTGTTTTTATTCTTTATTGGAATTTTTTTCTGCTGTTGTGTCTTAGGTTAAGTTACTATATGTTTATTTGACTATTGTTATACAATAAATAAATATGTATTTGCTTTCAGGATTCTAAATTTCTCAACTCGCTAATGGGGAAGAATATGTACAAATGTATTGTCCCCTCTTCGACTTGGCAACTCCACAAGGAGAAAAACTTATGATTTAGTGTTACCACAAAAAAACAGTCCTTGATAGAGAACGTGTGATATTTTCAATCTGCTATCATTGTTTTTTAGAACAGGAATACATAGTAAATCACGTGAAGGAACCACTGAAGAATGTCCTTATTTACCACACTAACGCCGGCACCGCCAGAAATAAATGTTGATATTAAACCATTTTCAACTACAGACATTGAAGATGTATTTTTAAACAAATTACAGAGACAATTGGCAGCAATTTTAAGTGCTTTGGCAGTACCGTTAAATAACACAGTCACACAAAAAAAGTCCAAACCAAAGAGACCCACATAATATTTCCAAAGGAATTCAATGCGTTGAACACGATCCTTTAGTAAAAATTCATGACTTCACGACAAATTTCGGAGAAGAGTGAAATTTTTAGTTGAAAATACACAAATATGTTTTAAAACTGTCGAAATACAGGGTTTTTCGCATAAGAACCGACACAGAGCAGGAGCAAAATATGATGATTTAACGCAATACCAAGTTGCACTCCTGAGAAGTTATAGACCTTGAAAGTGAGGTTTCAAAAATATTTCACCCAAAAATTTCACTTTTCTCCGAAATTTGTCATGAATTTTGACTAGAGGATCGTGTTCAGTGCACAGGCTTTCTTCGGAAATATGGCTCTCTTGGGTTTAGCCTTTTTTTGTATTTCAGTAGTGACTCAAACCTCTTCATTTGCGATTGTTAGTGTTTTTCTTTTTGAGCTGTAGGTTGCATTTGGTTCTTACAAAACAATAAAAATTCTGAAATGTATAGTAAGGCCTACAAGGTTCAGTGTATCACTTAGTACATTTCAAAAGAGTTAAAATTCGTAATAATGTCACTTTTTTTTAATTCAGTTAATTTCCTTCAGTCACTTTATATAAAAAAGGGAAATATAATACAAAACATTTTGTATTTTTCATTGTACATTTTAAAAATGACATAAAACTCATTCAATAAGAGTGAAATTTATTTATTTATTTATTAAACATTTTTTTGTATCTGCAGTAATAAAAAATATTATAATCGATTAAAAACACGGACAATAAAAGTAGGTTTAGTTCAACTGCTTAATTGAAAATGTCGATGTTTAATGGCAGTTAAAATTAACAGCAAACAAATTAAGAAGGCCTTGAGAACAATAAAATATTTACAAAATTCAATTCAGAAGAATTGATTCAATAAAAAAATTGAAACAACCTAGCATTGAAACTAAATAAACTTTGCACTACTTTTGATAAATTTTGAATACCACATCAGAGTTTCATAGTAAAAATAAATATCAAATAGTTTTTGTAACAAAACTCATTTAGGAGATGAGAAGATAATAAAAATAAACAAATCTGCAAAGTAGATAAAAAATATGATATAAATAAGGCCCGGTACTTCGAGTCTCGGTTAAGCCCTGGTTAAGTAATCACATTATTAGACTATACTGATTTATTTTATAAAAGTATATTCACAGTCTAATCGCCTGATTTAGTTAATCAAGTACAGTCCGAGATTCAAAGTACCGGGCCTAAAAATTTCATTAGAGGGTCAAAAAATTCTACAAAATTGACAAGCAACTAATTTTTCCTCACATTTCTCGAAATTTTGAATAATGCTATTTTCAACATATTTCGGAAAGTAAGCTAGTTAAATGTTAAATATAAAGAATCACGCGAATTAAGTTTTTCGAAAATTAATTAATTCTTTCATAAAAATATATTTTTTAAGTAATTTTGAACAGTAGTTCTATCATTCGTGACTGAAACAGGCGTTATATTGATTCAAAAGCTCAAACAGGTAGGTCAGCTTAAAAATGTATCATGATAAAAGGAACATAATTTTCTGGAATTTATCTTTCGTGTTACAAAAGCTTTTTGCACGTCAGTAAATATTTTATTGAACAAAATGCAGCACATACATAGCGTAACGTTATAAAGACTGTCCTATGAGAGTAGCGTTGTAAAATATTTGTTTCCTTGATACTTACATAAAGTCCGGAAATAAACTCTATATTGCAATGTATTACCTATAGTAAGTAGTATATAGTAGTATCTAGAATAATTTCTATCATTCTATAATCTGTTTACCTTCACTATTACAGTATTTCAATATTTACACTATATTTCGCTATTTGGAAAATGGTAAGATATGAAGTTGGTTAAGGGGTAACGCCATTCTAGAGATTGGAAAAAAGGCAATTTTCGGGAATTTTCAAAGAAAAATCGATATATGAGACGTGATAATTAATAGCGCCTAGTTATTTACTGTTATAAAGTACATACCACGTGCAGTTTTCGAAATTTCTATGAAATCCAATACATTTAAATTGTTAAAACTTACTGAATTAGATTCAATGGTGGAAGATAGCGGCCACCCAAAATTCAAAGGTAAGATAAAATATCAGTATAGTTTTCCAAATACTAGAACATTTTTCAGAATATATTTGTTAACACAACTAGTGTGTTTTATCTAATTTATTCAACATATCTAATATTTCTAAGAATATGCGATCGATGTTATGAAATTTTACAAATGCGTCATCATATATTATGTGAATCCGAAATACATGAAAATATTTAATTTATTGAAGTTAAACATTTGTTTTCCTGAAAAGTATGACTTCAAAAAAAAAATGAGGTTGAAATAATAGCAGCTATCTCTTGAAATTATTGTTAATTAATTGTTGTTTATGTTCAGATCACAAGTTTTAAATATACCCTTTAAAAAATATACCTCTTTTATTACCATTTTCGGAGAGGAGTTATACAGGATGGCACAAAAATATGGAAACCCCTGAATAACTCGTCAAGAGTGCATTTTCTTGAAAAATTATAAATACAATGTAATAAATTGTAACGCCTTTACTTTTAAATGTTTATTTGCTAATTTTATACAAAGGAATGTCTGTCTAAAGCCGTACATCGAGATTTTTATCAGCTCTTTACAAACAAAAAGAAGAGCAAAAAGCAATGGCTCGCTGACAGAAATAGTACAACATATATACCAGGTTACTCATAAGTATTTACGTATATCATATATAACACAAAAGTTTTAGGATTTTTCTTGACCTTAACCTTCAAGGTCATTTCAAGGTCAAAATTAATTTTTCAAATGGAAACCCTTATTTTTATTGCGGATTTGGAAAGAGCAGGAAATTTTATGTTCCAAGTATGACCTTGACCATATCCTTGATAACGACCTTCAAGGTCACTCCAGGGACCGCTACTTTTATTGCGAATTTGGAAAGTGCATGAAACTTTACGTTCAAATTGTCCGCCATCTTGGATTACGAATTTTCAAAAACCGATTTCCGATTCTTAATCAGCGACCACCTAAACCCCCGTATACCAAATTTGGCGAAATTTGGTTGATTTTTTAAGAATATTGTCCGCCATCTTAGATCCGTCATCTTAGATTGGTCAAGGTCATATTTGAACGTAAAATTTCCTGCTCTTTCGAAATCCGCAATAAAAAAATAGGGGTTCCCATTTGAAAAAACAATTTTGACCTTGAAATGACCGCGAAGGTCAAGGTCAAATACAAGGGCGCCATTGAATAGCCAGGGAAAAATCCTAAAACTTTTGTATTTATCATTTTTCAAGAAAATGCACTGCTGACGAATTATTCAGGGGTTTCCATACTTTTGTGCCATCCTGTATAAAAAAGTATCCTTACTTTCTTGATATATATCTGCATAGAAAACGGTTTGCATTGAAAATAAAAAAATTGATTACCCAGATGCAGTGAGAATATAAAAATATGAAATTTGTCTTTTGTTGGAAACTGAAACGCGCTTTGATACGTATTTGCGGTGAATATGACTAAATAAAAAAGTTAACGACTCTTCCACGCCAACAGAAAATTATGTATTTAAGCAAAAAGAGATTTATTACGGATTAATTCAAAGACAGGAAGGACTTGTGGTGCATAATTATGTAAATTTCTTTTTCCCCGACACTAAACTTGAAATGAGTTACAATATATTTAACAATTATTTCACCTTCCTTACCCACAAGGGTTGTTATAGTTATGTAACGCATTAATTTTTTCTGGAATAATTTGAAATTATAAACACAATGGCATTAGATTTATTGTTAATTTAAAAATTTTGAAATATTCGAAAAATCAGTATCTAAGTATATTCTAAAAGCAAAGCAAAGTGAATCGTTAAATCAAGAGATAACGGATAAAGTGGAAACAAATCCAATTTAATGTTGCGTTCTGAGACCTTTAGAACCTTTTGTCGATGTCGGTTTTTTTCTCCATTATCGAGAAAAGTCCAGCTGAGGAATTCCATTTAGAAATTTTGTTAAATCGATCGTAACTAAAATTACCAAAGTTCTACAGTTTAAGAATCTGTTTGTTCCTACTTTCTTTTCAGCTTCTTAAAATTTTGAATTCCTAATATGATAAAATCGCAGTATATAAATATACATACAGAGTGTTCCACTTAAGAAGCTCTGTAGCTCTGGTATCATCAATAATAAATAATAGTATCTCAAATAAAAGTCGCATCAAATCGATTTCCTTACATTTATAGGTTGTATAGGATACAGGGCGTATAATCTTCATTTCTTCCAGGCGACGTCTAGTTAATTTTTTTTTCAAATAGAACCCCAGTAGGTATATTATCACATTTATTAATTTCTTGCTAAATCTTTGTTGAACATAAGTCTAAATTGTTATTTTTGTAAGTATAAAATATGTTCATTATATTTCAAACATAAACGTAGTATGTAATTCCAGACTTTAAAAGTTCCAACTTTTGGATCACAGGTAACTTGATGTTCTTTTTTTTATTATAGGTCCATATTTTAAACATCCATTTATCATATATTGAGTACGATAATGTCAGCTCTATGTAAACCCTTGATAGTATAATAAGATACTAAATAGAAAAAAAGATGTATTTAAAAGCTCTTTCCACCAGGATTAAAACAGGGACATGCTTGCGATGAAAATTAAACTAAAGCACCACCAGATGCTGTGAATATGTAGTTAAAAATTTTTTATCATTTTTTCGTCAATCCTTCCCTTATTTTTGAAGAAAAACGCATTTCCTATGACATATCGATCACCCTGTATATATAAACCTTTTTTCTATCTTCCATTATTGTTTAGAAGTCTCTGTAAATAAGCACACATCTTCAATTCATTGACCAAGCGTAGGTATTAGTTTATTGCTTCATGCATTATTATTATAACCGGCGCGTTCGCCATATTTACGATACGATAATTACGTTTTATTAAAATTAGTAATTTTAGTAATTTTTATATAAAAAACATTGCACTGTTAGTGAATATAAATAAGTATACTAAACGGAGGTACAGACATAATAACGGCATTTAAAAGGCGACGGTTTGTTAAAAATTGTGTTTGTGAATGACATTAATGAGAAAATTTAATAATACATAAAAACTTAGCTTGGGAAAATTCTGCTAATTAATAAAATATTTTAATTACATATCTAAGTTCCTTCCAAAATTTAAATCGATCAAATTTTTTTATAGTATAAGAAAATGTTAAGATATTTTTAAGAATTTCTAAATTAATTAGCGAGAAAAATTGAACTAAATCGATATTGCCACTAACTCAAAATAATAATTTAAATTAAGTATAATAATTTCTTAATTTTGTATTTAATTTTTTTCTCTACGACTCATAATTTAAGTGATTTTTATATACATGGTGAGTCATTAATAATGGTACATAGCTTAATGGCAGATTGTTAACGTCAAAATATAGAGCCAAACATGCCTTAATCAATTGTTGCTTCTTTTCGTTCTACGGGGGTTAAAGTTGAAAAAAATATTTTCGATTTTTTGCTATATTTTAAGTATGTATGGACCGATTGTTTTGAAAATTTGTAGTTTTAGGTTTTTTGAGGTGGCATATACGAATATGCAAACAGTGTTGGGGTCACGTCTAGGAGGCGTTAGTTATACTGTCATATCAATGTAAAAATATACCTAACTTTTGTATTTTACAATTTTGAATTTTTTAACTATTTCTAAATAAAAAAGGTATACTAGTTACAAATCGATAAACTCATCCGTTTTCGAAATACAGACATTTTAAGTTTGAGATTCGGCGGGAATTAAATTTAAAAATTATTTTTTCCAAAGTAGTAGGCATTGACATAATAAATTGTCAGAACATTATACCTGAGAAGTAAGAGAATATCTTAATAGAAATTTCTCGCACCGTTGGATTGGACCATAAGAGTAACTAAATAAGAGGGTTTTATTGGATAGGGCGGATCGAACATGCATTCACTGAGGCCATCTCACGTTGTTGTAGCAAAACATTGTCCTTTATGGAAATTGTTAAACAGAAATCTGCAACCACAGATCGAATCTGTATTTCCAACCTTTCAATCAACAGAAATAGAATGCGTTGACTGAAATATTTCAATCAACGTAGAATGTTGGAAGTTTGTCAGATTTGAGGTTATAGTTTATCTTCAATTCAGGTAGGTTGCCACGTTTTGTGCATTAATAAATTTGTTTTGTTTTAGATTAATGTAATAAGGGATTTATTGAATTACTGAACTGCCTTACTGTATTTTTATTCTTTTTTTTATTCAAAATGAGTTTACCTGGTAGAACTACACGTAAATGTTGTGCTCTAAATTTCAAAAGCACTTACTATATGATTGTCTGTAATGCGTCCTATAGAAATAAAAGTTTTTTCAAAATTACAAAAGACAGACAATTACTGTGGATAGAATCAGTTCGAAAATTATGTATATCAGACTTTGCTCCGACAAACACAGATCATTATTTTTGTGAAGACCATTTTGAGTTAAAATGTTTTAAAAACAGTTGTAGGAATAGTCTCAACAGAAATGCTGTGCCGACATTATTTTTAAGATCAACTACAAGTTCACCTATTAATTGTAATAATATCACCTTGGAATTCTCGGATAGTATCCAATATTCAGCAAAACAATTTGTTAACGTAACATTACAGAATTTTCAGAGTACGAGCTGCCAAATTTCGGATAATTTTTCACCTCCACCTTTTAAAAAACCGAAATACACGTATTCAAAATTGTTATCTCCTACAAGCGCTACTGCGAGCACCAGGACCATTACTGAGATTACTAACAGCAAGTCGAATGAAGCAGAATCAAATACTGGTCATGTAAGTACCTCACTTGATACCTCATTTTGTCAAAGCCGCACATCTTTTCAGTCAAATGATAAACAAAGAACATTTTTAAAACTATGAAAGCTAAGAGAATGTAATATCTCAACTTTCAGATAAACATAAAAAAATGTATTATCTAGATCGTCAATAGAAAATTTAGATTTTGAAATTAAAAAGGAAACTATTAATATGTAAAAGTAATTTGGCTCATGTTTGTAGTATCACCTATTATAATTTATTTGCAAAATTACATCTTGATCCAGTAGGAGTAAAATTTATTGTCACAAATTAAAAATTGCGAAAAAAACGACCTATTTATAATTCAGAAAATAAAGCACTTGCTTTAGTGATTTACAGACCTGGGCCAAGGTGCTACAGGTTTTTACAAAAATTTTTTGTGCTGCCCTCTAAATCTTCCATAAGGAAATATTTAGGCCAAATACCTTTAAATGTTGGGATAAATGAAAAGTTGTTACGTAAATTATCAGAACGAGTTAGTAAAATGATTACAAGAGATAAAGTTTGTTGTTTAGTATTTGATGAAATAGCTCTGTCTGTTGGTCAAAATTATGACACTTGTAAAGATCAAGTAACGGGATATGTCGATCTTGGATCCCTGGGTAGATAAAATGAGGTAGCAAATCATGCTCTAGTGTTTTTGGTACAAGGTATTAGTAAAGATTGGAAGCAACCTATCGCGTATTATTTCACAAAAGACGTTATAAAAACAATAGACCTAAAAATTTTGTTAACTGAAATAATTTCAGCATTGTAGTCTTGTCCTTTATAACTACGAGTACTTCAATTCCCACATATAAAAGAAATCAGTAGTACATCGTACTGATGAGAACCAATTAATTCGAAACAAATGTATTTAGTCATAATTTTTGGCAAGTAACTGTGCAATATTATTTTACATAAAGCAGGTAAATAATTTTTTAATCAAATTTCTTTAAAATTTGCAGTTTTTAATGGTTTCTTAAAAATAATAATAATAATAACAAGTCTCCCTGTAAATTTTTTTCTACTTAAATATTTTCTAATTCATATGAGAATCAGAAGTTTTTCACATTTAAAAATCACTGATTTAACTTTTTCATTTAACCAAGTGATAATTAAAGTGTTTCAGAAGTAATGGGTCATGGAACAGCTGTTAATGGTTCACGTTAATTTTAATTATTAACTTCAACTATTAGTAGCTGTTTTGTAATCTATTACTTATGAAATACTTTTTATTCTGTGTATTTTATTACGTTAGATTTACCGCCATTATAATGCAGCGACATCTATTAGATAGTAGAATTAGAGGTTACTCTATTTGTGTTTTCCCATGCAGTTTCCTTAATTATTTTATGGTCTGTGTGTGTCGTTCCACTACACATCAGCTACAGATGGCGTACTCTGCCGCTGCTGCCGGCAGAAGACAGAAAGAAACCTCTTATTTAGTTACTCTTATTAGACGAGGTAGCGATGTACCTTGGCCTGCACATAGCCCTGATTTAAATCTGGTGGATTTTTACTTTTGGAGCTATCTTAAATCTCTAGTTTACAAAGACATTATTAATAGTCAAGAACAATTGTGGACAAATATTTAAGAATCAGTTCATATTATCAAACAACATAGAACTTTATTTAATATCAGACAAAATTTAAATAAATGCATTGAAGTCGCTGGTGGTTAGTTTGAGAATCTTTTATGATTAATAATTTATAGATGCATAATAAAAGTTTCAGTTGCTCAAATGTTTGTCTTAATTCTTAATTCAGGCTTGGTATCGTCTGACCTGCTAATATTGTACCAAGTATACCTGTTTTATTTAGAATTGAACGTAGTTCAATAATTTCTAGTTAAGAAATTCAAAATTATAAAATACAAAAAGTTAGACAGATTTTTACATTGATAGGACAGTATAACTAGCGCCCTCTAGACGTGACCCGAACACTGTTTGCATATTCGTATTTGCCACCTCAAAAAATGTAAAACTGCACTTTTCAAAACAATCGGTCCATACATACATCAAATAGAGCAAAAAATCGAAAATATTTTTTCAACTTTAACACCCTCTAGAGCGAAAAGAATCAACAATTGACTCAGGCATGTTCGGTTCAATCGCTATATTTTGACGTTAACAATCTGCCATTAAGCTGTGTACCATTATTAATGACTCACGCCTTCTAGGTTATTTGGAAGCAATTTTATGGAAAATGATTAAGGAAATTTTATTAAAAATCTAGCCAATTCGCCTTAATCAGCATCACTTCAAATCCGAGTATATGTGTTTTACATATAGAAAAACCTAACCTGACAAACTAATTTATCAGTTTATTTTTTTTTATTACGAATCAAGAAGAGCGCACTTAGACCAAGCAAATTAACTTTTAACTCGAAAAAAGTCCTATCCGCTAGATTATTATAAAATTGTCTAAAGGAACATAATACAAGACATCTCTCGTCTCGTGAGTCAAAAAGTTTTATTAGCTAACTTTTCTATTTAAACAAATAAGTGAGGAAAACAGTTTTTTCACTTTGCAGGGAAAACCATCAATTTTAGCGAAAAGCTTTTCTTTAAA
>NW_019416510.1:14645-42025 GCF_000390285.2 Anoplophora glabripennis
TCTGTGAGTCACTTTTCGCTAAAATTGATGGTTTTCCCTGCAAAGTGAAAAAACTGTTTTCCTCACTTATTTGTTTAAATAGAAAAGTTAGCTAATAAAAGTTTTTGACTCACGAGACGAGAGATGTCTTGTATTATGTTCCTTTAGACAATTTTATAATAATCTAGCGGATAGGACTTTTTTCGAGTTTCTTTTTTATGTTCGCTAATTTTCCTGGTGTAACTGGGGGCCTCTGAGCAAAGCGGATTTGCTGTCCCTAAACACTATTTAGTTTGACCATTTATTATTCCTGAGTGTTTTCGCAGTGGTGTATATTTGCAAAATCTGCAGCAAATGCTACTGAAGTTATTCCACGATGTGCATTTAAATAAAAAATAATACACTTTGTAATGTTGCGACAATTGGATAGGATGTAGTGGACCGGTAGCTTGGCCTGCCGTTCCGAAACTATCCAACACTTTCGTGTGGTTACACACACTACTACCACATCGCTGGCGACTATAGCTGCTGGTACATGCATTACTTAAACTTCGGTTTTCTCCATTCATCAGATACCTACTATAGTTTTTCGTAATTCCACAGAGTATAACTTTTTTGATTAAATATTATTTTCTTAATATTGTTTTAAAAAAGTATTAGCTGTTGTATTAGTAGAAATTGAACCCAAACATATGATAGTAAAAAAATTTCTTTTGAGAAGTCTTACCAGAAGATTTTATAAATAATTTCAATGTGACAAAAAAACATATAAATGGTTCATATATCGTAACATGTTTTTTTTCGGGTTTTTAAGAGAAATTGATTAAGTAACGCGTACGTCAAATTTGGGTACATCGCGCACAGCTGTGTGTTCAAATATGGAAGTGGATCATTTTAAGCACTTGTTTTAAACAGATCCAGAGGTACCGATAGTCAGTGGTTTCAAAAATGTCTTCATATTATTGTGGCCGGAAAGTAAATATTAAAATATATGCCATATGCAAAAAAATATGTCTACCAATCAATTTTTCGCACCCTGATATATTTACTTTTTGAATATCTTAACTTTGTAAATACCCTAAAAAACTAAAAATCAGATTTTGTTGATATTAGTTATTATTATTACTAAATCAATAGCATGGAAAACTGCCCTGGTCAACCTATAGAACGTATCTTTTGTATATTTTTCACCACATTAACGTATAGGATTGACTTGTGGTCGTCGTATTTGCAGTTAGCGCGGGCTGCTTTCGGTCCAGAAAGATCAGTGAAACTTACGCAAACAAATAAGGATTTTTTAATCTTTGTTTATATCTTGTATTTTGGAGAAAATCTGAAAGTTTTGTATAAGACTTATTAGTTTTTTAGAAAAAAAAACTGTTGCCTAATATTTTGACGTCTTTAGATATTAGAATAAATAAATAGTAATAGAAATATACAGGGTGTTAGAAGTTTGACTGCCTTAATTTTAACAGACGATAGAATATATTAAAATAAACAAAAAACTTTATTTGACATGGGTCCTAAACTCGACCATTTCCGAGAAAAAATTATCAAAATCTCCAACTTGATGTACAAAAGTTCGATTAATTAAGGAATATTGACATAACTGCGTGCATAGAATACCATAAAATACAATGTTTAGCACTTTTTTGAACTCTTTATACTTAATTCTAAAAAATAATTAGAGCTGTAATAAATGTAAAATTCGATAAAATTCATATCGAGCAATGTGACAACGGAGCGGCGGTTAACACGTAGTACTAATAGGATCTTTTATCTTACCAGGAAGATTGATAGGAGAGGCATATTTGAATTTTTTGCAGAAAGTTTTTCCGGAATTGCTAGAAGATATACATGGACGTAAGAGTAAATATGTGGTTCATGCATGATGGGGCACCTGCACATGCAAGTAGTTCAGTATTTAAATGATACTTTCGAAAATCGCTGGTTAGGCAGGAACGGTCCCCATGGTTGGCCAGCCCGTTCACCAGATCTAAATCCATTGGTTTTTTCGACACATGAAGAACTTGTATGCCAGGGAGGTTGAAACAGTCGAAGACTTGCGAGATCGAATTTTTACCGCTGTCCATCAAATAAGGATAAATCCGAATATTTTCCAGCGAATGGATTCGAAGGTTGAATTACTGAATTTTTCTTTTTAGAAAGTATCTACATTTTTTTTAATACGTATGCTTATTTGGACGACGTGAATCTTTGGGTACTTTAATTACATATTTTCAAATATGTAATTTGATTAAAATTTAACTTCCTGTTTTAAGAGAATCATAATTACTAAAATTCGAGCTAAAATTTAAGCACAACACTATCTTCGTACTACAAAATCGATACATTTTATTTTATTTATTTAAAAACTGGAAAATAATTGTCTTGAAATTTACTAAATGTTTCACAATAATAGTTGTTTACATTTTTATTATTCCGTAGGACAAGTCTGCCGCGAGCACACGCTGTATAGCATTAGGTTAAACACTGTTGTCACGTTGTGATGAAACTGCCCAATATTAATACTCGCTGTATTTTGAAAACTTAATCTTACGGCCCTGTAATATTCAACTTTCTTGTTCATTTATCTCATACTGAAGTAATGGCAGTCAAACTTCTTACATCCTGTATACATATATATTTTTTGTCACACCTCGACGATCTAGGCTATAAGAGCCAGATTAAAAATAATAAAATTAAAATATCAAAGAATTTCAAAAACGACGAATCGGTAACAAAAATGAACGAAAATATTATCTGAGAAATTTGAAGTAAATATTAATTTTGGAAAAGTAAAATTTTGGTAAATGATATATAAATTAGTGACCAGCACCCTCGCAACTTACTTGCAAATCACTGAAAATACTGTTAGTATGTATATTCTTTAGGTACCAAACTTTAAGTGAGCTTTTGTTAAGTGAGTTGGACCGAGGGGATTTTTCCCGCTTTTACTCACCGTCATCTCTGTAGGTCCAACGCCTCGAAGAGGTAGGCGGTTGCCTCAACAGCCCCTTCTCTTGTTTAAGCTAGGTTGACGAAACTGCCTTGTATTTATATTTGTTTTATCCCCATAAAAAGACGTGTAAAACTGCGAAACAATGAAACAACTTTTGCGTCACAGTTTTGGTTTCTGCCAATGAAATTCAGTGTCGCTCGTGCCTCAACTAGTGAGGCTGCTGAAATCGCAGTTTAAAGTACCACCTTATACCTAAAGCGACATTCGGGTCCCAAACACTTAATTAAACCTATATTTTGGCGTTTCGTCAGCTATATCATTGCCAAAATTCATTTTTCAAACTGCGAGGCTCATATAAAAATATTTTAAATGAAGCATATCACCCCATTATTCTTTTTCATAACCATTTCAAGGACACCTTGTAAAATGGCTCGACATGAAAATTAGATTTTCGCTAAGAAGTTAATGAAAAAGTCCTTTTATTTTACACCAAACTCCCTAATTGGACAAATAAATCTAATAAAACATGAAAAATTTCCACCGGAAACTCGGGAGCGCCGAGAGAATTATTGGACATGCCTAAGAGAAATATTTTCCTTAATTAAAAATGAAATTAAAATCCACTACTGATCCGCAGCCCACCGCCCACTGTCGTCGATTGTCAGGTTCGCGATTAATTTTCCGTTAATTCACGCCGAATGAATGTCAACTAGTTTTCAGCTAGCCGCCCCCGCTTCCCGTCAGGGAACAATGCCTTAAAAAGTGAATCGGAGGAGAGCTGTTCATTTCGCATTGTAAACTGCTTCCTTCCAGAGGTACGCGTGAAATATGGTACGGATTCATTTAATTGAAGGGTTTAAATGCTGACTGATCTTACCGTAATTTTTTTAGTGAGATGGCAGGAGAAAGCAGCTTACCTGAAAATAAAATAAACAGTGTTAGAAATATTCCATCACGCAGGAAAAAAGAGAAAAGAAAAATTATGTAACATAAAAATACCATAAATTCAGGAGCTCATAGAAGACCAAAATATGGTACGCATTTTTTCCTATGGTCTGTGAGCCTATTATCTATTGTTTCTGACAGCGTCAACCATGATTTTTTTTAATAAAATTTTTGCTAAATCTTTGGTATAAATATGTTTTTGAGATGTTAGTTTTTTTTTATCGTCTACTAGAAGTCATTAGCTACAATATTTTCTTGTCAATTTAATGATATATCGTTTTTGGGGTTAGGTTCTTTACAGAATATGTCACATTGTAATGTAAAATTTCATTTTACATAAAAAAGTACCTTTCTTGGAACTGCGAAAATGTACAATTTTTCAGGAATCGACTGTCTTAAAGCCAACTAACTTCTATAACCTATCTCTGTAATACCTCATCTAGCTAAAATACATGAAACTATCTTAAAAATACGTATAACTAATTATTTTGAGACTTAAGGACTTTTCAATCCTCAACAATTCGGTTTTCGAAGTAATCTATCGACCACACTAGCCATAGATTGTCTAACATGCACAATAAACAATAGTTTTGAAGAAAGGAAATACGTTGCTAGTGAATTTTTAGTTTTGACAAAAGCTTTCGATGGTGTATCACACGAAATTCTTATACATAAGCTACATAATTATGTTTTTTCGTCGTACAGTTCGTTATTGAGTTATTGACATCATATTTCAGTAATAGATTACAGTATGTTGTATATAATAATGCTGATGATACCAATACAACTAGAACCAACTTAAACTTTGAACAGTTAATGACATCAACTTATGATCAACATACATCGGTTGAAAACTGGTTTACTAGTAATCAACTCAGTTTCAATACTTCGAAGACCAAAACTATGATTTTTAGTCTCCGGAATATGGAAAACTGGGATAATCCAGCACATGTAAAATTCTTGGGAGTTCATCTTAACCCTAAACTGACATGGGATCAACATGTTAATATTTGCTCCAGGATATAAAAACATACTTATTTACTCCGGAGTCTCAAACGAAGATTCTCAGTATCAAGCTTGCTGATAGTTTATCATGGCTATATTCATTCCATCATAACATATGCTATTTTAGTATGGGGTCATGCCCCCTCTATGAAAAAAGTTTTTACTCTTCAGAGAAAAATTATTACAATCATATCTGACCTTGGTTTTAGAGATGACTGTAGAGAGCAGTTTTATAAATTGAACATACTAACTGTACCATGTGCATATATAGTTCAATGTCCTATTTATGTCAAAAAACATATACATAACTTTGAAATCAGAAGTGAGACTTACTCTTATAATACCCGAAAGAGCGCATACTTATGTAATAAATTTCTAAGACTTAGTAAAACGCGGGTCAGTACTAATTATTGGGCCATCAAATTTTTTAAGATAATACCTCACCAAATTCAAATTCTTAATGAAAATAATTTTAAATCAAGCATAAAAAATACTTAATAAAAAATGCCTTTTATAGTTTTGAAGATTTTATTGACAGTAATGTAGCTCGAATATGAATGTTATCATTAATCTTAGTATGTCGTTTATACTATTTATTTTAATTATATGTTGTTTATGTATATTTGTATAACAGTTAGTTGATTGCTATTATTATGTGTATTGTTATTTACCACTTTTTTTGGGCGCGTGTAAACACTTTTATGTATATGTAAGTAACACTAGCCTTTATAAATAAATATAAATAAATAAAATAAATATTTTTCAATACACAAGTCATCCAAAAACGAATTAACCATATTACAATAATAGCTTCTGTGGATAAAAATAAACCGATTTACATCAAGTTACTTTAGTATAATCTTGATGGCTAAAAAATTATATGCCAACAAAAAATGTTTTTAATTTATTTTAATCGAGATTTTACTATTTAGTAAAACACATTTTAAGATAACGAAATTATACTAGTGTAACTTGAACTAAATCGATTTATTTTTCATCCAAAGCCGCTATGCTTGAGGTATAGACCATTCGTTTCCAGACACCTTGTATATTAAGGACAAGAAACTATCTGACTTTGGGGCAGTCAATTGTGTGTTTATTAAAAGATTTGTTTCTTAACTTACAGTATATTATTGCACTCTAAAGATAAAATCAACAACTGTAATGATTTCTTAACAGGGATATTATGTATACGAGATCTGTTCAGAAAATAACCGAACTTTATTTTTTTAAACTGTCATCGGTAGTCTGAAAAGGGCATCATTTCAGCACTGATTTAATTTCCGAATTAAGAAAAATCGCAAGGAGCCAGGTCTGGAGAGTAAGGAGGGCGAGGGAGGACAATAATCTGATTTCAATAATCTCTAAACTGACGAATTGACAAAGCTGAGTATGTGGGCGCATTATCATGGTGCAAGAGTGATGAGTTGCTTCGCCACAACTTTGGTCTTTTTTGCGAATTTTTCCACGTAACCTTTGTAGGACGCCTTAATAGTACACACGGTTCACTGTTGCACCTTAAAGCAAGAATTCAAAATGTACAATTCCATTAAAATATAAACAACTGAGCATAACTTTGTCATTGGATCGAGAATCACGAGCCTTTTTGAGGCGTGAAGATGTTTTGCCAATCCATTGTATGGATTGAACTTTTGCCTCAATGTTGTAGACGTAAACCCATTATAATCCTTTGAATAAATGTTTCATTATCATTGGATTGTTCAAGGAGTTGTCGACGATTTTCTTTCTGTTGTTCGCTCATCAAGCGAGGAACAAATGTTGCTACAACTCGGCGCAATTTTCAGTCAAAATTTCATGGCATGACCCAATTGAGATCCTAACCTCTTCTGCAATTTCTCTGACAGTTAGTCGCCGATTTGCATGAACCAAATCTTTGATTTGCTGAACATGGGAATCATCAGTTGAGGTCGAAAGCCTTCCTGGTCAAGGATCATCTTCAACTGAAAACCATTCGTAACATTGCGTACAACCCAGAGCATCTCTGTAAGCTTGTTTCGAAACGTTTCCGTGAAAGTTTTCCACAATTTCACGAAAAATTTTACATTGCTTCATTGTTTCAGAAAATCGTCACTAACACTTAAACACGTTGCACTCAAATAACATTATCACGAAAACTAAATGAGATATCAACAATCCAAGAACATCTGGTTACAGATGAGGTTATGAACACGCATTGCTGCCAAACGCGTATCACTAAATATCTTCATAAGCGCGTAAAGTTCGGTTATTTTCTGAACAGACCTCGTATGTTGGCACTTAAAACTAGATTTGTTTATACTTGCCAACGTAATATGCCTAAGATTTATTATATATTTCAAAGGTACTTTAGTTTTGAGCTGCATAAATTTACTTTATTTTTACACATCAGTTAAAAGGACCAATAAATATGAAATTTTGACACGCTATTGATTGATATCTTACGGTTTTTTGAAGCGAATCATTGCAAACAATCGTTCAGATCCGGATGGAACAACACAACAAGAACAACGGTTAATACGTCACATCTATATGAATACCTATTTATTGAAAAACTTCAATAAAGAATTTTAAATAGAAACACAGTTTTGTGGTAAAATATGTTTTAGTATTTTCACATTATACAGGGTGGTCCGTAAGTAATGGTCCATAGAGACATACTAGATTTTTTACTTCAAAATATTACGATTGGAGCCAACATGCCTTAATAAAATGTTGATAACAAAAAAGATACAGGGTGTCAAAGTTGGAAATTAAAAATTGAATTTTCTTATAATATTTTTGAGTGTATGAACGTGAAAATTTAGGGGTAGATGTTTCTATATACGAGAAATCATAATTTGTTATCTATTTCGATGTATCTTCTAGAGGGCGCCACATACGCCGTGTTTATGACGTAAATACGAGCATAATTTTTTTATCCACAATCTTAAACCTACATTATTTTCGTGAAAAAATGGTATACTTGCAGCTGCAGCCACGGGAATTAATAAAACATCAATTTTAAAGACATTACATGAAGAAACAATGCGAAAAATGACTTTTTCTATGACTTTTTCTATGACTTAAATCTATATAATATTCTTCATCATGCCTATTACCTTGAAAGTCATTATTTTTAGACCCTCGACTTTCGGACGAAAAATTATCCAAAGAACAACCTCCTCCAAGTTGTGATATGAATTTAAAATCCTAATATTATCTTATAAAAGAATGTTTGTATGTATTTAAAAAAAAATACTTTAACATAAAGATTAAAAATTAAGTGAAAATGTTTCATAAGCATGTGTCTTGAGACACTTCATTTATAAGGTACGTGTGAAAAAATCAAGAGGATCAATGTAAAATTTTATTTTATTCATAAAGACACACATTTTTTGTTAAACGCCCTGAAAAAAACGACGTTAAATTTTTAATTGCAACCTCTATAAATAAGCATTTTTTTGCCTTCAACAGACTTCTATCCAATACTACAAAACAACTCCTTATCAAGAAAAATACACTGTAAGTTTTTAAACGAAATCACACTTCTTATAACAAACTTGCTTCTTTATTTTCCTTCATGTTATAACGATTCATATACAGGGTGATTTTGTGTGAGGAAATAATATAACTGGATTTGCCCAAAAATCATGTGATGGAGCACTCAACTAGGAAAGTAATAGTTTACCACGAAACTTCCATTGCAAGAATTAGCGCTAAAAAAATTCAAACAATACAGTTGCTGAGTGACGGCTATCCCAAAAATATTTCATTGCCTATTCAGTGATCAAATTTCGTCGATTGTCATTTGAAAAATTGACTTTTGATTTTCCGTGAAATCGTCGCCAAATAGCCATGGTTTGAGAATTTTGTTTCCATGAAGTTTGTGATCAATATTTTTAAAAAATAGCTCAACACTTAGTTTATTTCGCATTGAAATATTGTTAAATTAAATAGAATTAAAAATAGAAAGTTGTACCTAGATAAAGGGTAGAAGGTTTCATATTTATTAATTCAGAGTAAGAGAGATGAGTTTAAAATCGATTATAATATAACCGTAGTTAAACATTTTTTCATATAAATTTGTAAAAGGGTTGCACCGAAATTAATAATTTTCAATTTCATTCAAACGTTTGTAATAATAATAGAAAATAAAATAAAAACAAACGCTGGAACTCTGGCTTTAGGGAAACGATTAATTCAGTAAGTTCTGTTCTATGTATCGGTAACTGAATTACATAAATAGTAAATTTATTATATTTTGAAATATCCTTGTTTGTTTTTAATTATTTATGAAAGATATTTTTCATTTAAAATTTCTCAAGAAAATTTATTTTACGCAGGTACCTAATTATGTTCCCGGCTTAATAGAATGCCCATACCATAGGTTTCTGGGTTGTCTGCCTCGACAGGTGTTATTAATTATTTTCTGCAAAATTTTAATTATTCACCAGGCGCATTTTCAATCATAAATAAAGGCACACTGCTCGTGCACCCTGTTTCACATCACATTACCTATCCGTCGAGTTTCAAGCAGCAATCAATGTCACTGCGCATTTATTTACGGATTCTGAAGTGATTCTGATTTGCGTCGTTTAGTTTAGACCTCGTGATTATCCAGCAACGTTCAGGAACTAAGCCTCAATTATAAACCTTGTTTGTCTGCACGAGTGGCTAATAAGCTTACTTCCAGGGAAATAAAAGGGACATATTTATATGGTACTTTTTGGTATTACCAAGAAAAAATATAAAGCAACAACGATTAACATATATCCTTCTAAAGTTACGTCAACAAATTATTAATTTTTATAAGATAAAGAAAATTGTATTAATTTCAATCATATAAAGGGTGAGTCGGGCAGATCGCACCAAACTCCAGAAATGGATTCTACAGGTTAAAATAATAAAAAGTTAGAACGTAATTTTAAATTTAAAAAAAATTGAAATCAGAGAATTCAGAAAAATCAGAGAAATCAGAAATTTGTTTATAGTTTTTGTAATGGGAATGCTAATGCTGCTATTGAAGAATATCGTCAATGGTTGTCACATCACAGATGTCCTGATATAAATGTATTTATTACAGTTTTCAACAAACTGTGCGAAACCGGAAAGCTTCCCACTGCTAGTATAACATCTGAACGAGCTCACTAACAAGGTTTCGAAGAAGTAGAAAATATTCTGATACAACTACACGCTCACGAAGAATTCCTACTCAATTGGAATTTTCAGCATAGGTTTTCGGTAAACGTAATTTAATTGGCCTTTTCATTTTGGTGAAACTCACAGGAGACCACTACTTAAATTTTTGCAAAGTGTACAAGTACTACTAGAGAATGTTCCTATAAACGTGAAAATGCGAATGTACTACCGGCACAATGGAGCTCCTGCACATTTCGCTCGTTCAGTCAAGCTACATTTGAACGAGAGGTTTCCAGATTACTGTTTATGGGGCTGGTTCAAAAATGATGTGTACAAAGTTAGAGTGAACACTCGGGAGGCACTAATTCGGCATATCATCAATACTGCAGTAGGTACTTATCAACATGTTCACTGCTTACTGACAGAAATTTCCGTCAAGCTGGACTCATATCCAAGGTGTTCGACGGACGATTTCTTCATTTCTCATGCTGTATAAAATTGTTTACATTCGCAGGGCGTTTTTCTTCCATATGAGCATAGTATACGAGGTCTGCATATAACAAATAAGTCCGTTGTTCGTTCTTAGTCACTCACTTTTTACTTGGAATAGATTATTTACGTAAAAAGTTCAATAGGCGAGAAAACGCATTATATGCTACTTTTATTAAGTTCCTATTTTTAATTCAAGCAGTATGTTTTTTTTATGATTATATATTATTAGATATTTGTTAAAAATAGGAGAAAATCCTTTGGCAACTACCGTAAGCCTCTCCAAAGATCCCACACAAAAATTACCTTATACACCTGCTGGAAAAGTTAGTCAAAGAAGATGTAGATTATGCTACAACAATAAAAAGCAAAAAGAGACGACATACTTTTGCGACGCGTGCTCAGTCAAACCACCTTTATGTGTTGTTATGTTTTTATGAAGATCATAAGAAATAGTTGCTAGTTTTTCTTACATTACGTTTATAGTTTCTATTGTTTATAGGTAACTGTTTTTAGATATTGTCTTCTAAATAGTTTATTTTGGTTCATGCGTAATAAAAATAATTTTTCTCCTACCAATTATTATGCATAGAACACTCTCGTGTACCAAAACCAAAACTACTGTCAACGGATTGATCCGTCAACAGCACTGAATGTAAGCTAGTGCCGTTTGGTGTGCATGACGGATAGGTATAATCTTTCGACTAAATAACTAAATGCTATACAATACTTACTATCCCTAGCCTTTGTGAGTTGATTAAGGTTGAGGTTTAAACAAATATAAATTACTCGCTCCCAAGAACTGACAACTTTTTGTACAACAGCAGTGAACGGGTACATGCAGCAATCAGGAGAGATACAGACATCCTTCGTATACGGAGCAGAAAGTGTTTAGAGGTCAATGGTGGTATTATTGAACATTTAATGAAAGAACGCATTAATTAATTTTTTATTGAAATGTACGTCATAGCTTGAAAACAAATGAAAATCGCATAACGACATTTACGTTTTTCTTATTATTTTCATTCATCCATTCCTGGAGTTTGGTGCGATTCTCCCGATTCACCCTATATAATTTTCGAGAATGTACAGTGCATTTCGTTTTCCTTGTCATGTTGTAGTCCTATATTAGGGAAATGTGCAGGAAAAACATATTTTTGTAGTTTTTTACTTTTGGAATTACAAATGAAAAATTATTTTTTTTTAATATTTTGGATGAGCCTTTAACGTGTAATGTAAAATGTTCTCCTGAATTATTGACGGTTTACCATACAGTTTTTTCGTTTCATATAATTTAGCGGCGCTCTTAAAACTCTATCAGCTCTCCAAATATAAAGTTATATTTCTTAACGGAAGGCATAGTTTGCCATGATCTAGTTAAAAGTAGAGTGTTCTGCGCTTTCCAAAAATATACTGTGTGAACCACTAAGAAAAGTTTTAAAAATCATACGTAAATTTCAGAATTATGAGGTTATTCAGATAACCACATTGTCGAAATGAAAGCGAGAAAATATTCAACAAATTTCCAAAAAATGAAATGTAAAAATTGCCGAAAACTTGAATATTAGCGTTGGTTTTTGGATTGACCGGTATCATACCGCAAGCATAACTGTCCTCATTTTCATAAAGAAACTACAATTTTTCTTATTTAAAAGTTATTATTCTTAATTTCATTTTTGCAGCACTGAATAATTTTTCGCTGAAGATTGAAAGCAGAAAACACTCTGTGGAAGTGTTTTCAGCTATCGGATTCAAATTATAAAAAGTTAATAAAAAGCAAGTTATTATACATAGAATTAAAATTATTTAAAGAATAGTGATTTGAATATTTAACAAAAATCGACCAATGTATAAGCGAAAACAAGCCTGTTATATACTTACAATTAAATGAAACATGGTTTGATACTCCATCGAAAGATTGACTACTCAAATCTTTAACCGTAAAAAACTGTACTTCTGCCAGTGACAGTGTCGCTAAAAGTAAAAAACACACAATTCTAAGGCTTTCGCACTTTACGTGGTCTATTCTGAAAATAAACGACCTTTTTTAATTAGGCGCTAATAGAGATATTTAGTCATATTCAGTTGGCAGCATTACGATGCGCATAACCTCTTTTGTAAACACATGTTTTTGGTTTGTTGATATCTCATGTAGTTTTCGTGATATTTTTATTTGAGTGTAATGTGTTTAAGTATTATGTTAGTGACGATTTTTGAAATGTGTACGAATGGTTTTCACGATTTAAAAGTAGTCGTCCGTCAGTTGAAGATGATCCTGGACCAGGAAGGCCTTTGACTTCAACAGATGACTCCCACGTTCAGAAAATCTGGTGCGTGCGAATCCCCGATTGACTGTCACAGAAATTACAGAAGAGGTTACCATCTCAATTGTGTCATCCCATGAAATTTTGACTGAAACATTGAACATTGAGTTGCAGAAAAATTTGTTCCATGTTTGATGATAGAACGACAGAAAGAATATCGTGTGGACTCTTTGAACGATCCAATGGCGATGAAACATTCATTCAAAGGATTATTACAGAACATGAACGCTGAATTTACGGCTACGACACTGAGTCAATAGTTCAAACATCACAATGAATTGGTAAAGGATTTCCACGCCCCAAAAAAGTACGTCTGTGTAGATTCAGTGATGATGTCAAAGTGATGCTCACTGTTTTTTTTTCGACTTTAATGAGATTGTGCATTTTGAATTTTTGCCTCAAGGTGAATCTGTGAACCATGTGTACTATCAAGTAATAAGGCAATGGTTTCGTGAAAAAATCCACAAAAAGAGACCGGAGTTATGGCGAGACAATTCAAGGTTCTTGCACCATAACAGTGCGCCAGCACACTCAGTTTCAGTTGGATAGTTTTGTACTAAAAATAGGATTACTGCCCCCCCTCACCATCCTTACTCGCCATACCTGGCTTCTTGTGATTTTTTTTATTTCCGAAATTAAAATCAGTGCTGAAAGGGCGCGTTTTCAAACTGTTGGTGACATCAAAGCAAGTTCGTCACGGTCTTTAAAGACCATTTCAAATTAAACTACCCAGGACTACTTCGCGAAATGGAAACACCGCTGAGAAAAGTGTGTGAATAGAGGAGACGAGTACTTCGAAGGAGGCAAAGACCTATGTGATGTAGATGTATAAAATTAATAATAAAGATTAAAAAATAAAGGACGATTATTTTCTGAGCCGACCTCGTATACTTTAATCTCATAGAACACATACAGCATTAAGTGCACAAAGTGAAGTGAAGTGCACAAAGTGAATAGCTAATGTATTTCATGTTTTAAAACTGTTGAACGTTGATATTGCGAACGAGATTTATTATTAACAGGGCTGCTGCTGCTAATAGTTACACTGAATTAATTGAATAAACTGTTGTATTTATTATACCTGATAATAATAATCATTTATTTGTATTTTATTAATGGTATATTTTTATAGATGTTTTAAATTAACTAAACATATTTTATTTAATTACAAACACGGTACATCTAAGTATGATTTCCTGTATCAGTTCAAAATGTCCTCTTACTTGCTAGTTAAATAGAAATATATTATTAGAATATAATATGGTGCGAGCCTCTTTAGACACTCTCTTTGTTTTATAGCCCAATGGCAACTCGACGTACGTAATCTTTCTCTCAAATCTATGAATGTACTTTACCTGTAGCAAGGCTGTATTGAAAAGCGTATCAGAGTCTTCGTTCTCAAATTACATGGACGGCTCAGGTGAGATTCACAAAAGATTAATTATGACGCGATGGTCGATATTCTTAGAATGGTGATACTAATAATAATACCTTTGCCTGATTCTCTTTTTGGTGTACTGTAACGAGAATAAGAACTTTAGTACTGATTCTTTTATGGCTTTATTATAAGTAATGACGATTAAAACAAACTTTATGCGTCACTAATAAAAGAATTGACAAATATTTATTTAATCAATTACACACTACTGAACATCGACCTTCTCCCAACTATTAACTTGTTATGTTATTCTAACAACTGGCTCTTGGGTTTAGGTATTTTAATTTATAATCGCAGCGGAAAATTGTACTAACAACGATTTTTAAAAAGAAAAATGTAAAAAGAATAATTTTGGAAATGGAAACTTAAATAAAAATGGAAACCTTATTAGAATGAGAATTTTTATAAAAGCATTTTAACATCCGAAACTAATCTTTAGGACATGAGTTCACAGAAACTTTTTTCCTCAAAATTAAGCAGAAATTCACGTAGGTACCTGCATTTTTTTGGTAATAACCCAAATTTAAATACGTATTCATTATATAATAACTAAAGTATTTTTAATCATATTTATCTGGCAGAAAACAATTTACCGAGTATGATGGTTTTAAATCTTATGATTATAACGTAAATACAGGAGTTCCGCAGGGGTCCAACTTGGGACCTCTATTATTTTTAGCTAACTCAATTAAATGCCCCAAACTTTACAGTAAAATAAATAGTATTCATGACTGTTAAATCTGCATATTTTGAGCCCACGAATCTATGGTTTTCCGTTGTACACGTTATTCTGGGGCACCCTGTAGAATTATCACCTTGAATCTACTACTATAAATAGGTGTGGTATTGTGTAGGATTCGGGCGTCTACTTCGACAGTCGCCTTAGCTTCAGACAGCACATTAATAATATTGTGCTTTCTGCCTCAAAGACACTTGGATTTATAATGAGAAATACCAGATCATTTAGAAATACTTATGCTCTAAAAATCCTTTTTTATTCTCTGGTTAGGTCTAAGCTATTCTTATTTGGTATCCATTATATAACTGTTACATTGATGTTATTGAATCGGTTCGAAGACGTTTTTTAAAATACTTAGCTTTTAAAGAGGATGGTTTGTACCCCCAAAGGGGAATTGATAACACAATTTTATTAAACAGATTTGATATGTTTTCTTACAGTGAAGACGAAAAATTATAGCAGTAACGTTTTTATCATATTATCCATGATAGAATTGATTGCAGTGAGTTACTGGCACATTTATATTATTTAGTACCGAGATTTGAAAGTAGGTGAGAACGACTTCTTGTGGTGCATACATCTCACAGCAACCTTTTCATAAAATCATCGGTACATGTAATGGCTAGCAATTTTAATAGGCGAGCGGTTCACCCCTAAAAAGATGCTTCTAAATGAAGGTAACCAATTAAATTTTTAAAACAAAAACCTACAGCATGAAATTTTTTATGGTGTTTTTTTCTGATAATTTACATATTTTTTTTAATATTTTTCGGCGTGGTCAGTCAATTTTTATAAACAAAAAAGTTGTAAACATAAATTACTCGCCGAATGGCAGCTTTTTATTCTAAAATGGGCCGAAATAAACACTTCTTCTTCTTTGTTCTTTGACAAAAATTCTAAAAATGCTTCGTTTCCGAGATATTTACAATTTTATGTGAAAAAAGTGACGAAATCGACAAACTTTCGGAATTTTTTTCTCAAAAACTACTGAACAGTTTAATTTTAAAAAAGCATAATAATCGGCAGATTTTCTACTTTAAGATATATTTTTTGGTATGGGTCAATCATTTTATTGAAGGTCTAAAGCGAATAAAAAAGTATTTTAAAGAAAATTATGATAACACTTCAAATTTAAATTTTCTTTTTACAATATCTTGGATTAGATTATATTTACAATAAACATTTTTTTTTACAATTTTTGTCAAAAAACAAAAAGTATTTATTTTGATCCATTTTACAATAAAAACTATTTTCAAAGCCATTCGGCGAGTAACTTTTTTGTTTATAACAATTGACTGACCACGCCGAAAAATATAAAAAAGATATGTAAATTATCAGAAAAATACACTTTATAAAATAAAAAAGTTTCATGCTGTAAGTTTTTGTTTTAAAAATTTAGTCGGTTCATGGCTTTTTTTAGGGGTGAACTTCTCGCCTATATCTAATAGGTACAATTTGTAGCGATTGTGATATTCATGCCCATAGTGTTTACAAAATTAAACGTTGTGTAATTACTTCTTTGAACCTGTAGATTTACTGCTGTTAATAATTTGAATTTGTTTTTGTATTTTTATATTTTTTATGGTACTTTTTATTTTCAATGCAAGTATATCTTTCGTTTTTAATGAGTTTCCTGTAATTGGGTGCATCTATATCTGTTGGAAATAATAATAATAATAATAATTATTATTATTATTATTATTATTATTATTATTATTATTATTATTATTATTATTATTATATATTCTCGTACATTGTTTTAATTAATATCTCTACCTGGGTAAATAATTTGTTGCGTTGTAACAATTATGGAAGTTTTTTGTAATTCTTTGGAGTTTACTAGATTTTTTTCTATTTAAAGTAATATTGACGTTCTTCAGCTCCCTATGTATAAATGATTTAAATTCCTTTTGGGAGAAGTCCAAAAGCATTTGTATCGTGGTGTAGACAAATTCAGCAGATTGATATGATTATGACCAACTTTTGTATATATTTATTAGGCATAAAATTTGAACTGAAGTATATTAGATTGTGGGTAATTAAATTGGTTTCAGCCAGTAAAGCTACAGGTTTGGAATTAGCGACATCGGTTAATTAGTTTACTTAATTCTGTTCGGTTTATGGGAAGCAATCTTTGTAGCTGAAGTTTGACATTTACTCTACAGAAAGCGTCTGGAAATATAGAGATGGAGATTTTGTGTAGATGGTAAACATTTTAATAGCTTTAATGGCATTGAAGTTTGTGATATTTGTAGGTATAATTGCTTTTCATTTAGAAAACACAAAATACCTTAATTAAACTGTAATTTGTAATTATTTATTGTTATTGTAGCTAAAAATTTTATATATATTATGTTTTAATATTAGTTGTATATTCACTAAGTTCAATTGTACAACCTATTACATACTTAAGAAACTTATTTGAATGAACAAAAGCTGATCTCAAACGATTGTCTACTTAACAAGTACATATTTATTTGTACAATTTTCAATTATCCAAGTAAACTCATACTTCTATGGTATAATGGCTTCACCTGCGCGCGTATTCTGTATCGTCGTAGGGAAGGAAATTTCTTTCTATAAGTATAGAGAGGAAATTTCTTTCTATTACGTGAACCTATTCTGTACCAATCTTTCATGGTCGGTCGGGTACGCTCGGCTATAGAGAAATATGAATTATTCAATGTAAAAACATTGACTTTCTTAGGGAAATTTGGGATAACTTTTAGGACTTTTCGATTAAGTTGGCATGGCAACATATGTTTATATATTTTACGAGAATTTTTTATTTTCGAGTTGTGTAAGAAATATTTCACGTTTGAGTTTATAATCCGTGTAAAAATAAAAACTATAGCATAATCTGTTCCTAGTTTTCATTTTTTAGTACGTGTACATTATAAACTATGGACCCAATATTCCTACATTTGCTACAGGAAGCAGAAGATGAAGAACGACAAAACCAATTACAAAATGCTTTCGAATTGCCCGAACGAGAATTCCAGAATGCTTCAGGCTAAGTCGACAGTTGGTACAAGATCATTCGTGAACTTACCCCCCATAAGGATGCAGGAACTAGAGCAACAAGAGTTACAATCCATATCAGGATCTTTGGAGCCCTAAGGTTTTTTGCTCACGGCTCATATCAGAAGGCAAGCGGAAATGAAATGCATGTGGCCCTATCACAACCTGCATTTAGCCGGGCACTATATGAGGTGTGTTTGGCTCTAGAGTCCATTGCCCATAGGTGGATAAAATTTCCCATAACTGAAGCCGAAATGCAAGAAAAAAAAGAAGAGTTTATGGCCCGGTTTGGATTTCCAGGGGTGGTAGGCTGCATAGATGGCACTCATATTGCCATTGTTGCACCACGAGAATATGAACATTTATATTTCAATAGAAAACAATATCATTCGAAGAATGTACAATTAATATGCGACGCGAATCTAATGATATTAAATGTTAAGTCCAATTATGGTGGTGAAGATTCACCACCATAATTGGATGCGTTTATTTGGAGAAATTCCAATGTAAGGACACATTTAGAACAAATGTATGATCAGGGTGATCACAATTCGTGGCTACTTGGAGACAGTGGTAACCTCAAGAGCCATGGCTTATGACTCCTATTCAAGGTGTGCCCAGAGATACTCCCGAAGGTAGATATACGGCAGCTTTAACAAGTACCAGAAATTGTGTGGAAAGATGTATAGGTATTGTCTAAAACATGTTCACAGTATATTTTTGTACTGATAACGAAAATGATTTGTTTCAGGAGTATTAAAAAACCGATTTCGCTGTCTACTGAAGGACAGGGCCTTACATTATGACCCCTTCAAAGCCGGCCAAATCATCAATGCAGTTAGTGTTCTACACAATATGTGTGTTAGGGCTAATCTGGCCATCGAAGGTGAAGAGGAGGAACGTGATGACGAAGAAAATATTCCTGATGAGGATAGAGTTGGCATTGCAAGAAATGTCCTTGTACAAGGATAGGCGAGAAGAGCTAATATAATACAAATGTATTTCCAAAATATTTAATTATATATTTTAAATAAAACAAACTTAAACAATAAAAAAATAACAAAATTATCAATAAACAACACTTAAAAATCTCAAAAATCCCTTGTTTATTTAGACAGAGTTTTAATGAAATTTTATGGAAAAAAATCGAGCAAAGGTCTAAATAAACAAGATACAGTATGTCCACAGATTGAGTGCACGTGGGGCATAAATGACAGACAATTTTCGAGTTGAAATTTCAGCTTTATCCCTGTTTGGTGTTACACTAATAAGTAGAAAAAAATTAATCCAATTGATTAATTTACAGGGGGTTTTTACGATTAATTTTCGCAAATTGTTACTTTACTCTTGAAAATTTTTAAAATTCTTTGCAGAAACACCCTGTACATTAATTAATTGGACTAATTTTTTTTAACTTCTCAGTTTAATACCAAGCAGGGATGATTCCCTTGATTGGGTATCGTGCTTGTAATGTCTGCACATGCGTAAATACCCGTTCATTTACAGCCCACGTGCACCCACTCCATGGACACACTGTATGTAGTTAAAAAAAACTAGTTCTTATTCCGCCACAAAAAATTACAAAAGACAACAATCAACAAATATTTGTTTAGATATTGTTATCTTTCTTTTTGTAGTAAGCAAAAAAATCTTTTAATATCTGGGCCGTTGCCTCTTGGGCTTCGGCCTGTCTTCTGACAATTTCCTTCAGTTTTCTTCTTTCTTCCATTGCCTCTTGATGCATTTTTGACAAGGAAATATACTTCCTAGACTTGTCAGTAGACAGGCGACTACGTTTCCTAGTTGGTCCATTGGATGACGTCAATGGTGGAGGAGACTTGGATGAATAGGCAGGTCCTTCTGTTTCTGTGGTGCTGGAAGGCTGTGGTTCTGGTAGTGGTAAGGGATTGTCTTGGCCTGTCAAGGGTTGTGGTTGTGGCAAAGGCAGATGGGCCACAATTGGTCGAATAGGTCCCTATAAATGACATTATGTTAATATTGTAAATATCTATACTGCAATTCTACTCGCAATTTTATTTAAACATAGCACTACTTGCACTAATTGATATGAGCCATTTTTTAAAAATGTTATAATTACCATTCCTAACTCTGCATTTGTCTCTCCAGTTATAGATTTCCAACCCACTAACTTCATTAGCCGTTCTTCTGTTTCTGTCAAAGGGAAGGCGTTTGAAGGGCCACCACCAGTTTTTTGCGCCTCGATCCTCAACTGAGCTGCTTTCGACTTTGTCTTTGACTTCCATCGCCCGATTGCCTACGACAATATTTAAAATTAATAAATTCTTGAAACTAATAAGTATTTTTACACGTAATAAGTTTATAAATGATATAAAACACCATACCATTTTCCATTTGTCAATGCTTCTAAACCCAAATCCCATGGAATTTAACATATTGGCTAATTCCTCCCATAATTTTGCATTCTGCCTTGCATCACCATCCCCATGTTTAAATTGAGGCCTGAAAATTGTGGGATGGTTCTCTCCAAAATCGACAATGGTGGTCCATTGTTGAGGGTGTGTCTTAAAATCACGTTTATCTGCGAAATGTTACTTGAAAATTTAAGTAATTATGCCTTGCTATTAATTATAACTTACCCATTGTATTTATCACAGATCACAATAAGTATTTATTTATCGACATACACACTACATGACTACATCATAACCGCACCACAGAAGAATGATATTATGTTCATTATTCTGGGGACCGCACTTTTGAAGTAAACATGTCGACAAAGATAAAAATTAATGATTGTGTGTTAAAAAGAGACAGGGATAATAGAAACATCCTGGAAAGACCTAAAATGGTCTTTCTATTCCTCTCTACCGTTCGTGCAACACGACCGCTGCCGAAGTACCTTACAGAATAAGGTAACTTTGTAGAAAGAGTTTATAGAAAGAAATTTCCTCTCTATGACGATACAGAATACGCGCGCTGGCTTCTTGCATCATATACGAGGTCTGTTCAGAAAATAACAGAACTTTATATTAGTGATATGAAGTTGGCAGCTTTGCATTGGATGTAAGCTCCTCTGTAACTACAAGTTCTTGGTTTGTTGATGCATCATTTAGTTTTCGTGATATTGTTATTTGAGTGCAACATGTTTAAGTGTTACTGCCGATTTCTGAAATCCGAGATTTTCTGTAACAATGATGCAACGTAGTTTTGCGTGAAACTGGAAAAAACTCTCACGGAAACGTTTCAACATTTGAAACAAGTTTACAGAGATGACAGTTTGGGTCGTACGCAATGTTATGAATACTGGGATACTGGGAAATATATTGCTCTTAAAACCAGTGTTATACATTCGAAGGCATGTTTTCAGTGATACTGAAAAATATTTTTTGAGGAAAAGTGATTTGAAGACGCGTTCTTATAATGGGCCTTATTACTTTCAGAATATTTTCTTTCATTATGAGCAGTTGATGAGTAAAAGACAATCACGCATATCAGGAATTTGGAGATTGAAAAAAGTTAATTTTAGGAATGTCTTCAAAGAATAAATTAAATTAATTTAATTAGTTATATATCTACGTGGTCTCTCTCATTTTTCTTTTTGTTTAAATTCCTGGTTTACTTTGATCTTTTAGAACATACTTACGGAAGTTGGAAATTACTGAAAATCAATATGTTCTGTTCAGCAGGCATCCTTCTATACTGTATATAAATATGTAAATGCAATTGTATATTCTATACTACCCATAAGCATTCAGTATGAAGGAGCACAGAACAACAAAATATAGTTCTTTTTAACAATTTGTAACTTTTTTATATGAAAGTCAACTTGACTCTAGTAGCGTATGTACACTAAACATTTTCTTAAAAGCACTAGCTATGTAGTTATAACTAGGGCAACTGTTTCAGTACTGAAAACAAGCTAATTCCTGTTGAGCTTAATAAAACATATACTTCAGACAGAATTCAAAATTTACATATATTACAGTGGTGAAATTCCTGGAAAATATATTTCAATTGCAAACACAAAGATAAGTTAATTTTAATTCTCTTATCTCTGGATACTTTTCCACAATACAAAATTTCTAAATGAAGAGGAACTTTACAAATAGTACAAAGACATAAAGCATATCTATGTTAGTTATAACATGATGTGTAAAAAATATATTTCAGTAGGTGTTAAGGAACATTTGCATTAAGTCAACTGCACAAAAGGTTTTTAATGATTAAAGAAAAATCGTATGGAAGTTACGTCATGTTCCTACAGTTCTAATAGCCAGCCAATCAACGAACAAGAACAAGGTAATTTTGTCAAGTCCCTCAAGTTAATTATGGTTCTGTGAAATATAATTGCTTAACAACGCCATTCTAATAATGTATAATTAATTGATTATTATTTACTAATTAGTAATGAGGTTGAGGTTAATGAAAAACGTGCATATATTTGTTTATGAGTTATGTTTTCAGTAGGTCAAAAGATTCCACTTAAATATTTTTACATATCCCGTTTTAATTTTTTTACAGAAATCATACATATAAAATACTACTATTTACATAAATGAATACTAGTTCAACTTTGTGAGGAAGAATTGTTTGTAAATACGTAAAGAATGGTATTACTTAGTCACAATCACACAGTGAAACAAACTGCTGCCTTGTCAAAATCACCCAAGACTGAAATAATATTCCTATATTTTGTATTTCTTGCGTCACAATATCCTGGTTTTGTATTAATACAGGAGCTTATTTCTTTTTTAAATAAAAAAGTTATATCCGAATCCGAAGTTGAAATTACTCTATCACCCTCCAGTGTTTTATACCATGCAAAATAATCCTAAACTCTGGAAAACTCCTTCCCAGAGATAGATTCAGCCATTTAATGCCCGGAAAGAGAGATGAAGGTATTCGAAGATGAGAACATTGTTTCCGGAAAGAAAATGATGCTCTTTTACTCCTTTTTCCTTTTGTAATGGACTCTTTTATATTATGATCTTTCTCTTTTCTGTTTTGGCTCGTTTTTCCTTTTAAGCATCCAACAGAAATCTGCCGTCATATTACTTCTCACCCTCCTTGATACCGACGATCCATTTCCTTGATATCTTGGTGAAACCGTTCACTCTGTTCTTCACTGTAGTCTTTGAGGTGCTCTGGAAAGTAGTCAAGAGGTGTGTCTAGTAAATGCAATTTCAAATTCATCAGGCAATGTTTGAAGTTTTCCAACAATTCCTCAACTAAATTCTGATTCTGAGTGACTTTCTTGAAAATCTTAGCTGCTCTTTCAGTTTCATTCATTTTTGTGATAAATTTTTCGTCGGACGGTACGGATTTGAGGGCCATCAAAATACCTTCATTCAGTTTAACATCACTTATTTCCGGAAACTTTTTTCCTTAATATAAAAGACAGTGGCCATCTTTGTTCAAAGCTTCAATGAACTATTTCATGAGATTTAATATGGAAAGGCGGAAGCAAAATATATGAAGGATTAACTAAAGGTTCGCTGATGATGTTTTCCAATCCTGGATGGATTATTTATTTATTATGGATGGATATGTTTGTTTTAGCCATATTTTCTGTTCATAGTGATTATTTCTGTCTCTAATATCCCACAGATATAAGAAGCAGGGATGAAAGATGAAGTTAGCCTTCCTCTTGTTTTGAAAAATATAATTTGCGTAATAACTATAGAAATCAACATATGATTTGGAGTAGGAACAATTTTTATATTTCGAAATGAAGGAAAAAAATTTACTGGAAACACGTTGCTTCTTTTTTAGAATGGGAAAAGCCTATAAAACCTTCAATTCAAGTGTTTCATCCGAACATTCTACGGTGAAAGCTTTACTGATCGCTGAAACAGACGTTGATTTTAAAAATAATTTTCTGTGTTAACTGCTTATATGAAGGGACAGTTTGGATAGAAATATTTAACTATGGAAGAATAGAAAAATTAGACTCAGACATAGAAAAATCATTTAAAAACAAAATTGCGATATCTAATTTTGCACATTCATTGCACATTGCACAACGAGCAAAGGAAACAATCTCTAAGAGTACCATTGCTGCTATTGATATACTGTCTCCGATGTCAAGGAGTTGCTAATTGTCTAGAATTTTTATTGAAAATTGTGTTATTTACAGAACAAAGTAGACGTACATACACACAGAAAAACGAATGTACACAGAAAAACCGTCCCCCTTTGCGTTCCTAACTACTTAAAATTATCACTTGTAGTCCCCATATTTAAAAAGGGGGTAAGGGGGGTTCTCTTGAAGATTATAGACCAATCTCACTCATATGAAGATAACAGAAAAGGCAATGGCTAATTAAATATTGTAATCTAGTAGGTAAGCAATTTGGGTTTCGCAAAGGGTTAAATTAAATACAACGTCAGCCATTGACAGTTTTATTAATTATAGAATGTCATGCTTTGAAGAGGGATTATATTTGCAATCCATATTTTATATTTCTGAATCTTATTATCAGTAAAGTCTTCTCACGGAAGAATTGTCCAAATATAAACTGGATAACTGCGCCTTAAAATTAGTTTTATCGTATTTAACAAGTAGAAAACAGGTAGTAGACGTTGATGGATATACTTCTGAACCTAAAGCAGTAAAATATAGGTGTACGTCAAGGTTCTACCTTGGGGCCGCTATTCTTTATTATATACATCAACTACTTTGTTGACTACATATCGCTAACCGATTGTCAGTGTAGCTTGTGTCAAATTAAACGTACTGGAAATAGCCAAAATCACATAGTCGAGAGCAGCTGACTGGTTTTCTTGTAATCATCTGTCTTTAAACCAAACTAAAACTGCAGAATTTTTCCTTCAAGATATAGATCATTACAGAAACCCAGATACTGTATCCGCAAAATTGGCAAAACAGGTTTTTGCGCTCAAATGCCAACAGGGTACAGTTCCTTTTGGTGCACTCCTAACGACATACCACTCACTCGTGGGTTCCATTCTCAATTACGCCAACATTGTTTAGGGTAATTGATCAGAACGTGAAAGAATATTTCGACTGCAGAGAAGAGCAGTCAGAACAGTGGGTAACATTGGTTACAGGGAGAACTGTCGGTATTTGTTTACATGTCTAAACTTTGTAACTTTTCCTTGTATATTTATTTTGCAATGTATTTTATTTACAAAGAAGAACTGTAGCCTGAAGTTACTTCACAGCGATATTCATGAGCATAATACTAGCTTCAAAAATAATATAAGACAAAGCTAATACTACTACTTACTAATATCAAGAATAGCAACAAACTGCCTGGCATTTGAATTGTTCAATGCGTTACCTTTGAGCGTAACTTAGCTGAGAACGAATTTAAAACTTTTATTAAGCGGTTTCTATTGAAACAGCAAACATAGACTGAGGTCTCTATACAGGGCTGGAAAATCCATATCTGCCTTTACATGAGAACGATAAAGTAAAGTAAAAAAATCCGTGCGATAGACAAGGATGGCTATAGTGAAGACGTTTCATAATCTGAATAGTCACGGCCCGTTTCTGGTTAGAAGTGGGAATGTAACCATCCTTGTCTATCGCTCGGATTTCTATGACTTACTTTATCGCTCTCACGTAGCGGCCGATGTACCATGGGGGCTTCTCGAACCTGTATAAGTGTGTAAAAATTACATTTTTTACTATCCTTATATATTGTTATTTTAAATGTGGTGTAGGGTTATCGCATTTTAGTATTCTAAGGCCCGGTACTTTAAGTCCCGGTTGAGGTTTGATTAACTAATCAGGCCATTAGACTGTGATTATACTTTATAAAATAAATCAGTACATGTACAGTCTAATTGCTTGATCAGTTAATCAAGCTTTGACGGAGACTCAAAATACCGAACCTAAATGTTATTATGTGCTCAATTTTTATGTATTGTACAAAATATTTCTTGACTGGTGCAAGTATTAATAAATTACTACTACTACTACTACTACATTTTTCAAGAAGGATAAGTTATTAAATATCGGCAAACATTAAAATGTAAATTACTTATTTATTTATAAAAGAATTTACTTTCTAAATATTATCAAAAAATACTAGGGTGATCTAAAATACTCCTCTTTACTTTAACCATCTAACCTTATATTCTAATTTCAAACAATACTTCTTAATTTCGAATATATTTAAATTGCCATCCATTTCAAAATTAATGAAACATCAAACCTTTAGAATTCAGACAGTAACCTTAACATTTATTAAAATTGCAATATCTTGTTGTTATATCACGTTAATCTTCATTTACATTCGTCGTCACCGCTGCATAGAAATTTGGCGCTACCTTTATTAGAACAGCCAAAGCCGTAACACGGCAAACATCCCTGAATGTATTTACTACTACCATTAACAGTTATTTTAACGGCATAATTTCCGTCGGGCTTTAAATGCCGTTACAATGCATAAAGTGAAGTATATGTTGATGTATCCATTAGCATTTACAGCTTTTTGTTATCTACGGTGTGCTCCACTACTCTTACGGCACTAATCGATAACGTTGCAATCTATATTTGTCGTTGGTAACATACTCGGTTGCCTAGGCGTTCCTAGCTATTCATTTAAATAGTTATTCACTATCTTGAATTTCATTTAATCGTGTGTATATGTATCTCTGGTATTAAATTACTATATGATTCTACTGTTGTATACTACTATGTGCATCTACTATTGTAGAAGTCCCAGTTTTCACATGACGCATCAATAATCGCATCTTAATTTAAACTTTTAATTGTTTTACTGTCAGACGTATTGCATTTGTAACGTCCACAAGATTTCTATAGTGTTACAAAAGCAATGCAATGCGATTAGCAACAATTTTTGAGCTAGTAGAAATCACATACAAATTAATGCCTTTTGAAATATTTATATAAACACTAGAAGTGACCCGGCAAACGTTGTTTTGCAATATAAATTAATCCTAGGATTATTTTAGTAGATTTTTCATAAAGAAATTTCACTTCTACCATCTATATTATATTTAGTGTTATTCAGTGTATATCGTGTATATATTTTTTTTATGAATGGTAATAGTAAATGTCATTATTATGGTTGATGCACAAACAATAATAATGGCCGAAAACTGTAGGGAGTGAGAAACGGCTCATTGTGTGAGAGAGATCTCATCCCTACTCCGTGCTGTTTACTGGGCCAGCAGTGACACCGGTCGACGCCTGGCGGGGATAAAAAAAATGATCAAGTGATAATTGATCAGTTATCGACCGGGGTTGAAAATTATTGAATTACTAATATCGCTATTAAAAAATAAGGGTTGATGGTAGAAGGGTGAAAATTTAGGATTGTATGTATTTTTTAAGGCCACATCATAAAAAAATAAAAAAATAAAATTTTGTCCAAAAAACAACAA